>NC_057811.1:417847083-417859592 GCF_018294505.1 Triticum aestivum
GGAGTGGTGGGACCGCCGGAGGGAGAGGGAGAGTCAAGTAGGCATATTGTTTTCACACATGGAGAGGAAAAGATTTGGAGATGAACGGGCTTCCTGCAGGTATGGGGAACGGTGCATAATAAGTCATCTTGCATGCCGGGCTAGGTATAGTCTCAAGTCATTAAAAACATACACGCCCCACACATGTTCATATTTCAAGGTGCACTAAATTATTGCATGCGATGATTAAGGCTGGCCATAATGGTGGTATCTTAGCTGGTATCATGCACACGGAAATAGCAAACATGCTGATGTGGCAAAGAATTAAAGAAGAGAGGGGGGTTAGAGTAACTAGTGTTCATGCATGCATGCAATGCGATAATGCATTGGTAAACACATTTTTTTGTGAAGAACGACAACATTAGTTGAGTACTTTTGCATACTACAAAAACTATTCCACCACCTCTATCTTGGTAAGAGTAGGTGAAATTTTTGAATCGAGCCCTTTAAAGTAGAAGGGAGGTAGTAGTACTCTAATAGCTAACCTTGTTGTGATGACTAGATAGGACATGGCATGCACCTAGACGGATGAACTAGTCTGCATTGTGCATTTAAGTTTTGTCTGAAGTCAATGTACCTCTACTTTGACCAAACTTATAGAAAAATGTATCAACATTCACAATGTCAAATCAATATTTTTATACTCATTATGAAACATAGTTCTTATACTCATTATAATCAGTATTGTAGATATTGATATTTTTAGTATAAATTTGGTCAAACACTTTGCAAACGGTTGACGGAAGTAAAAAGGACCAGAGGGAGTATGATGCATGCGGACTAGGTAAAAAATTGCTCATTTATAGCCGGTCGAAGTCTCAAAGGGCGCGACCGCGCGAGGGAGGCGAAGGTCGTGGGAGGTGCGACGGTTGACGGAATTAAGTGAAGTTACATCCACGCGCCAGCATGGCGTGCGGACAGGCAGAAGCTATACCGTCAGGCCTACGATATGGGTCTAGTAGACATGACATTTAGTGGGTCCCGCATAGTACTCGAGAACTCTTTGGGGGCTTGCAGCCGTTTGTCCACCGGACAAGCCAACAACCCCACGCCGTTCGCACGCCCTACTCGTCCCCGTCTTCTACTACTACCTTACAACAGTTCGCTCCCAGTCGTCCCGTCCTTTCACATTACACCAGTTCAACTTCTCCTAACCCTCCTCCAAAATCTGTGGCCTCCCAAATCTCCATGGTCGCCGCTGAGTACTAGGTTAGAGCCATCACCGGCGATGAGTTCATCATCATCTACACACGTGGATCCGCGACGGTGAAAGCATGCCTTGCTCGCTTCCTATGCATGTTCAATAGTTCAAAGGATGAGTGAGTCGCTGGGCTAGATGTTGAGTACACCACAGTCCTGGAAAGAGAGAAGATTCTAAAGGAGGCAGAGAAGAAGAAGCCCGCCGTGATCCAGGTTTGCGTACATAACGTGTGCTTGGTCTACCACATATGCCATGCCGATGTTGAGTGCCAGGATTTTAAGAACTTCCTCAAGGACGAAAGAGTGAAATTCGTTACTGTAGACTTTAGGAACGACAGGGATGTCCTGGGTCGGATAGGCCTCATTGTAGGCCAGCCCTTCGATCTCCAGAAGGAAAGCCCGGTGTCCTTCTCTCAGCCTTCAATGTTGACCCTGGCAACAGCCATGATTGATCCTTCGTACGCTAAACTGAAGAAACCTCACCACGAGTTTCATCATGCATGGGAGTCGAAGACATTAGATGAAGATCACATCCTGTACGCAGCAATGGATGCCTAACTTTGTTTAAATATCTACAAGGGTTGGATGAAGAAGCAGAGCCCAGTGTCCGGTTCAAGCAAAGAAGCATCAGCGAAGAGGAAGAGGAAGAGGGACGAGGACGAAGTCGAGGACGTGGACTCGGACTCGGACTCCGAGTAAGGTGGCAGTGTCGTCGCTCATGCTGGTTCTACTGCAGTGTCAAGTGGACTAGTTGCTTAGTTTTATTTCAGGGGTGTGTTGTGCTGAGCCCCCAGCAGAACTATGTTTATGTTCTTTCTCGTTATTTGAACTTTATGTTCTTTCTCGTTATTTGAACTCTTTAGTACATGCAGTAGTACTAGTACTATGTCTTACTACTGTTCTTCTTGCAGTTGGTACTACTGCTCGTATCTTCGTGTTCCTACTGTACTTAATACGTTCGTAATAGTAGTATAATTTGGGCCAGTCCATTTTTGAAAGAAGTTCGACGGAGCGAAGGAAGAAGACGGCAGAGAAGCTACCCCAGTATCTATATTAGGGTGGCAGGGTGCCCATGATCTATCTTATGAGTATTGGGTGTGGAATGTAGTTCGCCGGAAAAAATGGATTGTGCGCGGGGTTAAACGGATGGCGGGGGTGGGGGGAGCATGGCGGTGGCAGGCGGTTCAGGGGAGGGCGGGGCGGCGGCGGCAGGTGGTTAGGCGTGTGGCAGGCTGAGAAGATGAACAATGTATCAGTTTCGGAGGTTGAAGAAGCCCTTCTAGCCATCCATGTTGCATCCAACGGCTCACAAGAGTCGACTGACCCAAATTGCTACTTCAGATTGCAGGATCCACGTGACATTCAAGGTCTCGAAGGTAGATTCCGTGTCCGCACCCGGTTTGCGGGCTCGGCGCGGGCGCGACCGGCTTCCGCCGCGACAGCCACCATGCGCGCCTCCTCCGCGCGGGCGGAGACGACAATGACACGCTAGTTCCTCCTCGCCGGTGTGCTGGAGCACGCGCTCGTCCTCCTCTTCGTACGCTGCGTGCATAGACGCGGCTCCACCAGCTGCTTGCGTGCTTGGCAGCACGGCAGCATCGCGAGGAGGGACTGCAAACGACGTGAGCGGGCGAGCCTTCGGCTTCATGGCACAGGGATGGCGGCGACACGGCGGTGATGGGCGAGAAATTGTTGGCCGGAGCAGGCGGGCGCCGGCGGCATATTGATGAGTGCGCGTATGGGAGCTTAGTTTAGTTTTATATAGGGTTGGTCAAACTTAAAAGAAAACCGTACTAGTACACGTAAACATTAGACTGAGGCATCGCTTATATTAGTTACCACAGCCACGATACAGAATCCTGTGCAAGCACGTGAACCATGGCCGTGCGGTCGATCGAACGGTGCGTCACCGTGTCGCGCTCGAAGGACATCCACCGAACCTTTTCGTGTGTGTGAAAACAATCCCTGAATATTACTCAACTTTTTTTTCCTGGAAAAGTTCTTGACGCTACAATATTTCCATATATTTGAATTTAGCTCCAGTTCGTGTTTATTTGGATTTGGACGTTTTAGGTGCGCCCTAGTCTTTTTTAATACTGATTTTGTGTGTGTGACTGAGAGAGAACGTGTGTATGTGTCCATATGTGTGTTGTGGCGGAAGGGCAATGTGGAGACGGTGTGCGTGTGATAGAGACATAGAGAGGTGTGAATGTGAAAATGATCATGCATGAGTGAGACATAGACAGATGCCGATACGTTGTGTATACATGAGAGAACGGTCTTCTATTTTACTTGTGTGTGTGTGTGAGAGAGAGAGGCATCCGTAACACAACAACCATCTCTCTCGATTCGTCTGTCCCTCGCACGATCTCATGTAACACGTGCATCAATGCACACCTTTTGACACCCTCACCCGGCCCCTGCCCACCTCAAGGCCCGCACATCGCTCTCTATCTCGCACGCACAATCTCTTCGTGAAAACCCTATTTAGCATGTAGCTTTCCGTCACATACACACACATTTCTCTCCATAGGTTTGATTTCTCTCAATATCTGACACACACACACACACACACACCCCTCCCCCGAGCACACAATTCATCCCCATCCAAGGTTATATGGTGACCACTCTCGCTTGTGCTTCTCTGCACCCCAGCCTGCACAACACCTCAATCTTCAAAGAGGGCATCAAGGAGATCGAAGACGGCGACCACACTTCACTAGAGAATGCGGGGCCATTTGGAAGCAGGATGATGTGACAACGGCTAACTGACTCTTCCCCCCTCTCTCCCCCGCACAAAATTACCAATCCCTCTCCCCCCCCCCGCACAAAATGATCAATCCCTCAACCCACGAGATTCTTCCCCTCTCATCCATGTTTTTCCATCTCTCTCATCAAACCTGTTGTCTCTTCTCCTTCCACGTGTACAGAATCCCGATGCACACACATCTCACGTATATTACATGTCACCATCTTTCTCACAGACCTAACTTCTTCCTCTCTCTTTCTCTCTCTATCTCTCTCTCTCTGTCTCATTAGGTTTGTCTCCTACTCTCTCGTCCACATACATACAATCTTTCCCGCCCTATCTGCTCCATCTTCGCAAGCTCTCTCTACACGTTTCATTCCCACATTGGGATGTGTTCAAAATGTTGCTTTTATAATGGATGATGTAGAGTTATGGTTGGTTTTGTTGCATCCTACAAAGTAATAACTATGAAATGCATTTAGATTCTCATTTGACTGGGATTATGTGAGTTTGAGCATATTGTGAAGTACTATAGACCTCGTATACATCTTGGAATTCAACAATGATTGCAACTATTGAATTGTATAGGCCATTACATTCGAAGTCAGTAGCATAATATATTTATTTCACAATTACAACAAATGATTAATTCAGTACAAACTAAGAAAACAAATGTGTACTCCCTCCGTTTTTATTTAAGTCCGCGTATTAGCATTGGTCAAAGTCAAGTTTTGTAAACTCTCAAAAAGTTTATAACAAAAAATATTAACATATACAATACAATAACAAATAAATACCATTAGATTCATTATTGAATGTACTTTCACATCATACATATTTGTTATGGTAAATGTTTATATTTTTCTATAAACTTGGTCAAACTTTAGGAAGTTTGACTTCGGTCAAACCTAATATGCAAAATTAATAAAAACGGAGGGAGTACTAATAGTTACTAGTACTACTCGCTAGTTGCTTAACTCAATCACCCAGCACGCCACACGGGGAGTTCAGTGTCACAAAAATTTGAGGTCGGCGGGAAAATCTCCCGCGACCCTGATTTGAGCAGTGCGAAGTTACCATCATAGCCTTCGGAACAGGCCTACGGATGACGCTTGGTAGGGGGCTATTTTCGTAAATTCAGGTTCACCCTACCCAGCCAACCCCACCCTGGCACCCAGAGTAGTACACCTGAATACTCCCCATTTTCTATACCCACCGCAAAATAGATTTCTCCACGGCAGCGCAACCTTCGTGCTCCTCCCCTTCTACATTGGTGCACTCGTCCACCGCAGCGCATCTGCCTCATCGACGACCTCATACGCCGCACTGGAGCTGGTCCACCGTCGTTGTCATACATGGAGCCTCTTCCCCGACACCGTCTTCCACGGTCTCGGATCTGCTTCCCGGAAGCCGACGCCAAGCGCAGAAGCACCACCGTCATGGAAAATGAACTGACTCCCGTTGCCGACCATGATGGACAGAGGCCACTGCGACCATCGTTCTCTTCCTCGATTGGTAATGTGTGTATTGAATCACTTAGCAGTACATGTGCAGTTCCAATTTTGTTCATACCTACCCTTCAAATTTCCTGGTTGCTATTGTTCCTATAAAAGTATTTGGTTATAGCCTCCATTGTCCAACAAAATATCAGCTTGTAATTGTGCGTCGCTCATGTATCGCGCTGTGCTTGGGTAGGTTCTTCATCTGCAACCAGTAGTGTGGCAAATGATGAAAAGTTTTTAGAACTAGCAAGATGCCCATGCGTTGCACGCATCAAGATGCATTTGTATGAGTAGTTTATCTTCTGGGAGAAATGGATGAACGAGGGAAGGCCTTATTTGCAAATCTGGAGAGGGGTGTGGGTATCTTTCTGCAAAATTGCCATAGTTTCCTTCCTATCCGTCGGATATAAATCGGACGGCCTATATTGCAGGATGGCAGGCACACCATCATCATCAACTCTGTTTTTTAAAAGAAAAAAAGAGAGTAGAGAGTAGAGAAGTAGAGATAAATATTAAATATAAAATAAATATAATAGTAGAGAAGAGAGTATAGATAGCAGGGACATCGGGAAAGGATCGCACGTGCGCGGGAAAAATCGGCCGGGCACGCACTAGTTTTGGCGCGCGGCGTCCGGCGCGCTTTATAAAATCCAACGCCTTCCCACCGCTCTGTGCCTTGCCACCGCTCTCTCCCGCTCTTTCTCGCCTCGCCGCTGCCGCGCCACCATGCCGCCGCGTCGCCGGGAAACTTGGGGATACTGTGGCGTCCGCGCGCGCCCCTCCGGCGGCTTCTCCGCCGAGATCCGGTTCCGCGGGATGCGCCTTGGCCTCGGCAATTTCGACACCGCCAACGAGGCAGCCCGCGTGTACGACGCGACGGCGTGGCACCTCCGGTGGCCTCATAGAACATTGAACTTCCCCAACATGCCGACGCGAGAGCGGGCGGAGGAGCTCGCGCTTCTGCCGCGGCTTATCACCGACGAGGATCGTCGTCACAACCGGAGGCAGGAGCACCGTCTCGGCATCGCCGAGATGGACGAGGAAGCCATGGCGCTGTGGCGCCAACACTTCCCACAAGACATCATCAACGAGCGCAAGTTCTATGCGCAAAGGAGGGCGGAGAGGGAGAAGAGGAGGGCAGAGCGAGCCGCCTATCGCGAGGACAAGCGTACACGAAAAGCGGACGCTCAATTCAACATGAGGCTAGGAGCAGCGTCGCCCTGGGAATCCGACGACGATCGGTATCTTCACGCTTACATTGAGACGTCGGAGGAGGACATCACCGAGGAGGAGTCGGACGAGGAGGAGTAGTTGAACTATCTATTTTTTTTATCTATCTATGCTATATCTATGCTGAGAACTATCCTCTACTCTCTAGTCTCTACTCTCTATCTCTACTTCTTGATCTCAGCACTGTAAACGCTTTTTAAAGCGCCGCGCATTGCGCTTCGCTTGGAGATGCTCTAACATGGCAGACGAGTGCATTAATGTTGCCCACACGATGCGTGAGTATTACTAGTAGTATATTTTTCTTGCCATGTTGAGATTTTAAAACCACGAGTGCGAACATGCAGAGGAGCAATGAAGACCAAACACGGGATATTGGGGACATCTTCAAGGAGCGTGGCAAGTTAAAGAGGAACTGCACCGAACCTGTAAAACGAGCTTTGGTAAGTAACACCCTTTCAATTACTTCCGTTTAGCCTCATGTTCTTCGATGTGTATATGTTGTAGTTTCTGTTTCTCTTAGCCTCGTGTTCTTTGATGTGTAATAAGAAGAGTCTTAATCGTCCTAATGCTTTCGTTTTTAGCTTGATGTAGGAAGTGGGTGTTCTCACCTTGTAGTCTGTTTTTATATTTTTCCTTTTGAATTCACTTCTGCGAGTCCTGTTTATCTGGCTTCTACTAAATGGATCTGGGTTGCTCTGAGTATTGATCTAAAAAAGAAGTAAATTCATGTCAGGATGCAGTTCCTGCAAGGAGGGAAGTATGGTCAACCTCGAGATCATGTTTCCAAAATGAGGCTGGATTACACACAAGGTGCCAGTTCCCTAACGATGCTGGATTAGACACAAGGTGCAAATTCCCAGATGATGCTGGATTACACACAAGCCAGGTGGAGTAGTCAGCTGTTCGTGTCGTCGTGGCTCTAGTAACGGCTGAAAGAAAGTGTGCAGCAGCCCTTGAGAATGTAGCTGAGTTCCTGAAGAAGCGAAAAGAGCAATCAGATGCTCTGTTCACCCAAGCCGAAGAAGAGATGGAAGAAGCCAGAAATAAGCTAGCAGAGGCAGAGCAGGCTAGGCGTCTCCTGCTATCTAAAATTATTGTCAATACAAAATTTCCTTCATAATATCTAGGTTCAAATGTTTATGCAGTCAGCATGCCTGTTGTGATGTCCGTGCATCTACTGATGTGGCACAAAATAATTTTTTTGGGTCATGTAATAACATCAATTACTTTCCAAACAATAACAAACGAAGCATTGGACATGGTATAGTTCACGCGCAAGCCCGACATTCCAAGTTCAGCTTCCACATCAAACTCATGTTCACAGATATCTGCACATTCATAGATAATCTCCACAACCATGATTCACTTCAAAGCCAAAAAAATGTGAGGAGAGTTATAAATAAAGAAAAACCTCTAGTTTCTGCTACCACTGAGAGCCCAACAAGTCAAGACCATGCGTAATTAATTATATTTTGGTCATTTTTGTGTTCTAAAATGCCAGCCGGCTTGCGGAAGGACGTGTTGCCGGCACACAGGCGGATTCAATGGAGGCAAGCGGGGCAGTCTGAAGCCGGTTGCATGCGGCGAGGAGGTTCAACATCTAAACCATAGTATTTTCCCTAGAACTACTAGGTTCAACATCTCGCAACATAAACCCATACAACCATATGCCAAGGAGGTAGTAGTTATGAATTCCATTTTCGCTCCATACCAATCGTTCTAAAAACTACTTAGTACTTATAACGCGCCATTGAATATCAGAACTCTTACCCCGCTATAAAATGATATTTTAAACGTGGCTACTCGATCTGTGGCAACTGGCGAGCCACCGCCTCCAGGTCGTTCACCTGTGGCCCCGACCATCAACTCCTACGGATCAAATTATCACGCGAGCTGACTATTCCTACAAAGGTGCGCTCCACCACGTAGCCGGTACCCGCGCATGCAGCAATCATGCACCTAGGGTTTTAGGGTTTATTTGTTAACGGTGCCTTTACGTAACTCTCATGTGTGCGAGACAGCGAGAGACCGACTGCGTGCATGCGCCTCTTCTCTTCGTATATGTACTCCACCGTTTGTCTGGTGTCCAAAAAATTATACAGTGGTAATAACTACTCCCCCCGTTCCATAATGTAGTGCCTATAGATTTTTTGAAAAGTCAAACCTCACAATTGACCAAGTTTGTGGAGAAAAATATTTACATCTAGAGTGCGAAACATATATCACTAGATTCATCAGATGATGTAGTTTCGCATTATATATTTTTGCTATTGTAGATATAAATATTTTTCTCTACAAACTTGGTCAAAGTTTGCAAAGTTTGACTTCTTAAAAAATCTATAGGAACTACATTGTGGAACGATGCGTTGCCACCCGATGAAAGTTGATTAATACATATTCACCGATTTGATAGAAAAAATAGTCTAGTTTTGAAATACGTATATCACTAAAAGTATGTTATGTTTCACTCAAAATATATTCCTTTGGCGGTTTTGATGAGATAAGGGAGGAATGTTGTTGGTTTCAAGATTTGAGAAGTGGTATATGTCTAATTTCTACTCTTACTAGCAAGATGCCCGTGCGTTGCACGGAACATCAAGATCTTGTGCGAGAAAAGGATGAACGAGGGAAGGCCTTATCTGCAAATGTGGAGAGGAGTGCGGGTAAATTGCCATAGTTTCCTTCCTATCCGTTAGATATAGATCGGACGGCCTATATTGCAGGATGGCATGCACACCATCATCACCGACTATGCTTTTTATAAGAGTAGAGATAAAAAACAGAGTTGGTGATGATGGTGTGCCTGCCATCCTGCAATATAGGCCGTCCGATTTATATCTGGCGGATAGGAAGGAAACTATAGAAATTTTGCAAAAAGGTACCCACACCCCTCTCCACATTTGCAAATAAGGCATTCCCTCGTTCATCCTTTTCTCCCACAAGATAAACTACTCATACAAATGCATCTTGATGTTCCGTGCAACGCATGGGCATCTTGCTAGTTGTTGCAAAAAGCCCATGTGTGTGTGAGAGAGAGGGAGAGAGGAGGAGGACGGAGTGCATGTGTGACAAAGACACAAAGAGTGTGTGTGTGTGCGAGAGGTATCAGCTTAAAATGAGGCGATAGTGTGTGTGTGCACGATCGAGAGGGCGTGTCTCAAGAAGGGAAGAAAAATCTACATAGATACAAGGAGCGCGAGAGAGACATGTATGCGATAGTGGAAGCATGAGTGTGCGGGTGTATAAACCTATCTAGAGGCTAGTTGATAAATGTTTGTGAGAGAAAGACGAGTCGGGGGTGCGAAAGCGAGAGTTTTGTGTGTGTGAGAGAGAGAGACGGTAGTCGGGAAGGGGAGTGGAAGCAGGAGTTGTGTGTGTGTGTGTGTGAGAGAGAGGGGAGGAGTTTGTCTGATCGGTAAACAAATGAATAATGTTAGTTTTATAACTAGGATGGAGACGAAAAGGAGACCGCAACAAATGTTGTGTGTGCAGGAGAGAGTAATTTGAGTGGTATGAGTCATATCTAGAGACATATAGGGTGTGTGAGAGAACCCCATAGAGAGAAAGACAAAGTGAAAGACGAGTGAGACTGTGTGTGTGGCGGTGAAAAAGAAAGCTTAGGTACCTAGTGATACCAGAGAATGGTACGTGAGAGATAATGAAAACCGTGTAATGTATAACGATAGGGAGAGTGTGACACTTCTCAAGGGAGACGTCGAGAGACCATGTTTGCGAAGATAGGAGAAACATGAAGTGAGCGTGTGGGTGAGCTGGAGAAAAGAGAGTGATAGCTACATGAAGGAGCATGCATGCCAGAGAGATGGGCGTGAAAGGGGTCAACATAAAAGGGATTCAAATATTTGAATTCGAGATGATGATACATGTAATTCATACTCGAACCAAAATTGATGTATCAAACATGCATACTCATATGAATTCACGCGCATCTATGTTATTTAATATGTAGATATTACTGATCCATACATTTTAGTAGAACAAAATTTGGTTTAAATTTTTTGAATTCGACCTTATGATTTTGAGATCATTGTATTTTTAAATCATATTATACATATAAAGGAGCAGAATTCTTTGTTGTGCTTTTGAAAGTATATATATATAAAATGATGTATATAGAATTTTATTCCAATCGAAAATGGATCCTGCCTGAACAAAAATAGAATACAAACTGGATTCAAATTGAGTTGGCATGGTAAACGTCCACTCTTGCTCTGCAAAAATTTGAACGAAGCAGGGAGAGTCGCAGTAACCGCCCGAAACCAAAATCTGCGAGATGGAAATTACTGCCTATCCCTGCCACGCAAAGCCTATCGGCTCGATTTCTATAGGTTTCGATAGGGGTAGGTTTGTAATTTCACTCAAACGTGACATAACCGTCTCTCACCCGGATTCATACACGGTGGGTGCCAAAACACAGTGTCTCCTCGGCCGAAATCGACACCCTCCCCGATTCATACACGGTGGGCGCCAAAAACAAACTCTCGTCGGCAAATATTCGGTGTATGCGAGATTACTGTCCTATCCCCAACCAACTAATATTGCTGTGATGTAGGAAATTTTAAACGGGGGCTAAGTTTGTAAATTTCCTCGCATTTGAGACAAGCGCGCCCTGAAGACATGGTTCCCCCCTTCCTCTCTTCCTCCATTTCCCCATTCGTACTCCGTGGGCGCCAAAACACCCTCTCCACCCCAGCCTCCTCCGTTCGCCACCCCATCCACCGCCATCCTCCTCCACCATGCCGGAGCTGATACCCCGACGCCGTCAGCCATTACAAGAGATCGACCTCTCACATCCACGGCTTCGGACTGGGATCCTTGCATCCCGTCCTCTCGCTTCATCCCCGCTGTCGTCCACTTTGCCGGCGCCGCTCCCACGACCGTCTCGTCCACCGCGCCCCACCGCCACCGTCTACCCTCCTAGATCTGTTTCCACGCCGCCGACAGCCATCGCTACCGCAGCACCGTCAAATTCTCAGCAGATGCATACACGGCGCCGCACCAGAGGCGGTACTCTTTTGTATCTGCTCAACTTATTTATCGTAGCAAGAAAATAGATCGCCACTACTTTACTCTGATTTCTTGTCCATCACTTGTTAGTTGAAAGCAAACATTGGTTGCGAAGTTGCCTTTGTCCGGTTTGCACCTTCAGATCCGCCATGGCACGCTCAACACTATACTCGCAATGCTTATGGTTTTCTCCTTTTATATTCCACACTAGTTAAATGACAGTAGACTAAATTTCAAAATTGGGTCAGTTGATTTTTGAGAGCTCGCCAGAGTTCGCTGGTGCGAAGGAAGGGGCTCACGTGGGGACGGTGGTTGTGGGGGGCGGTGGTGGGGCCTCGCCGAACGAAGAAAACTCGACGTGGGTGGGGGCGGGTCTGGGGGTGGTTTTGGCGGAGGAACACATGCGGTGGGGGCCGGTGGTTCGGCCGGCGGCCTGTGCGGTGTTCTTTATGGGAAGAATCAGAGACGAGGAAGAAGAAGGGTTAGGAGACGTAGGATCTTCATCCAATAGCCTGAAATGGTCGACTGACCCAGAGGCGGTACTCTTTTGTATCTGCTCAACTTATTTATCGCAGCAAGAAAATAGATCGCCACTACTTTACTCTGATTTCTTGTCCATCACTTGTTAGTTGAAAGCAAACATTGGTTGCGAAGTTGCCTTTGTCCGGTTTGCACCTTCAGATCCGCCATGGCACGCTCAACACTATACTCGCAATGCTTATGGTTTTCTCCTTTTATATTCCACACTAGTTAAATGACAGTAG
>NC_057811.1:417859969-417896030 GCF_018294505.1 Triticum aestivum
CGGTGCGAAGGAAGGGGCTCGCGTGGGGACGGTAGTTGTGGGGGGCGGTGGTGGGGCCTCGCCGAACGAAGAAAACTCGATGCGGGTGGGGGTGGGGCTGGGGGTGGTGGTGGCGGAGGAACACATGCGGTGGGGGCTGGTGGTTTGGCCGGTGGCCTGTGCGGTGTTCTTTATGGGAAGAATCAGAGACGAGGAAGAAGAAGGGTTAGGAGACGTAGGATCTTCATCCAATCGCCTGAAATGGTCGACTGACCCAAATGACAAAAGTCAGGCGACTTGCATGCAGACATACCTTTATATTCAGTACCATCATCGTACCTGCTTAGCACTGCTCCTGAATCCATCAAGCTAAACAACGTGCCACTCATAATTCCAAACTTGTTGCTCAAATACGAATCTGATATGATGCTGATATTACTAAAACAGATAACGTTTAATTGGTCAGCTAATGTTCCTACTTCAGTTTCGAAAAGCATGTGCACCACATATAGAGAGATAGCAAGGAGTTGCATTCTTAATGTTCTCTGGTTCATGATGTGTGGGCACTGCGCAACGAACATTTTATTATCCAAAATCTGCTTGCTCTTCTTTAGCATGTTCCTCTTCCGTTCTTCTTTAATAAGTACTCTCTCCGTTCCTAAATACAAGTCTTTGTATAGATTCCACCATGGACTATATATGGAGCAAAATGAGTGAATCTACACTCTAAAATGTATCTGTATACATCTGTATGTGATCCATAGTGGAAATCTCTACAAAGACTTATATTTTGGAATGGAGGGAGTACGATAGTAGTACAATATGTTCCTTGTAGTGAAGATGAGCAGGGACATTTGCAGTGTAGAGGTCTATACGGTCGGTTGTGATGGACACTTTGAACTCTTCGGGCCTCTTTGATTCGTAGGATTTTGTAAACATAGGAATAGGAATTGTAGTGGCCTGCCCACTTGAATCCTATAAGCTTAGCAAGGAAATGCGGGGAGTTGTGTCACCTTTGAGAGTTACACGGATATTAACAGTACTGCACCTTCAGTTGAAGAGAGATGGTTTCCGAAGCCGTTCTAGCCGTACCGGCAATACTAGCACATATATTCTAGCAAGTTCCACTTTGCTGATTTTACTTGTGATGCTTACGGTTTTCCCATTATATCTACACTATGATCTGCGTAGCTACTTTGTATCACACTAGCAGCAGTCCACTCTTGAAGCTAAACAACACACCAATCATGAGTCCAAAGCTTACTTCTTCAAATACGAATTGTGATATGATACCGATATTAGTTAACAGACACACATTTAATTGGTTAGGTAATGCTCCCACTTGATTTTCCAAATGCATGTGGCCACATATAGAGAGACAACATGGAATTGCATTTCTTGGGGCGCTGTGATTCATCATGAGTGGGCAACCAGCACTGTATGCAATGAAGCGGACATCAAGAATATGCTTCCACTTCTGTTCTTTAACATGTTATTCTTTTGTTATTCTGTATTTAGTACATACAGTATGTTCCTTGTCAGGAAGGGGAGTAGGGACATCTGCAGTCAACAGCTGATAGAGCTGTCCTGTACGGGATCGATAGGCTTTCAATTAGTAGCGGCAATACAACACCGTAATTTCCAGCCAGTTCCACTTTCCCGATTTATATATCCTGGTTATGGTGTACCCCTTTTATGTAAACTACGATTTGCCTAGTTGTTGTGTGCTCTTGTTATCATGGTTTGGCAATAAACTCTCTATAAAGTATATTATGAATCTATTATCTACCAACTATCCTTACTTCTGGAGCCTATTTTTTTTACTTGTGCCAGATTATATTAATGCACGCACCATATTATTGCACACATGGGCTCTCTCATCAGAATCCAGTGATAGCACACATGGGTTTACAGGGGCGCCCCTATATTAGAATATCCTCTACATTACAAAGATAATCTCACTACTATTTATGTTTTCATGCTTCTTAGATATTATACGTAATCACAGTGAATACCAGAATCCGCGCATCAGAAGAATATTGTGGAACACTGCAACGACTTACAAAATTGGCACCAAGGCATTGAGTGCCATTCTGGATGCAATGAAACTCATACGCTCCCCACCTGTAGATTCTTGTTCAGAATATGATCCTAATGACTATTCTGACCTCGAGGAGTCAAAGGCAGATGGCCTATCCTGTTCACCCATCAAGGTGCATGTTCTAATTTGGCTAGGTTTTATTGATTGCGCGTATCTTGCATAAGTTGTCTTGCATTTCTTCTACTTTGTAGCACCGCCATTTGCTTAGTTTACTCATCATATATGTCAAGATGCCATGCCCATCCATTATCAATACATATTCCATCTGTCATCATACCATGCTTTTCCACTCAAATGCTGTTCTTGTGCATCATACATCAGAAAGGAAGAGGGTGATTGCCGAACCTGAAGGAGCACCAGCAAAGTCCTTGAAAAACGTGGTGGTGCCGGAGAAATCAGACAACACCTCACTTATATTGGTTCTACAACCAGTGACACAAAACATAGGACCGACTCCAGCAGACTATACCCATACTTCACTGGCCACACCACTAACCCCACCACACAGGACCTGTACTCCAGCAAAAGGTATGCCGATTTCAGTTGCCATAGCACCAGTCATACCATAGAAAAATCCCACTCCAGCAAAAAGTATAGCAAGTCCACCGGCCGAAGACCTATCCCAACTGCAGAGACAGCCAATTCCTGCAGATTGGAACCCCATTCCAGTTATTCCCAGTTTAAAAGACAATGCTTTCAATGTTGTTAGGGACTACGTGCATATATTCCCATCATGGGAAGATTGTAGTGAAGACAAACACCATTTTCACATCTTCCTGTCCCACTTACGTGTAAGTGCTATTATTCATGGTGATTATTTTCCTATTTTCTGCTGATTGAACACATCAATGATTTACATTACATTGTTGTAAGTAGGTGAGGGTCAATCTGGATAGTCATGACGAGCAAAGCTTGCTTGCGCTTTTCAAGGAAGCATTGCAGCAGTATCGATGTTACCTGAGGAAATCACACTTTGATGGCAACTCTATAAACGAATTTCCGGTGAAGTCTCCTGTGCTAAATTTAGAAGACATTGAATGGAAAAACCTTGTTATGCACTGGTCTCATTCCCAGGATGAGGTACTGTCTATGATATCACATGACATTTTGAACTTCTACTTTTCCGCATGTGCCTTACGGATCTTTTTTGCAGGAAATCTGCTCGAAGAAGAATTCCGGTTTGAAAAGGACGATAGGTTATCGCAAATATGCTGCCCGCTGCTTTGCTCTTGTTATTACCTATTGTCCTGTATCACTATACTTGAATACATACCTAGTTCATTATGTGACAGCTTGCTTATCAATTGTTCGCTCCAAATTATCTGATCTGTATGAATGGTTACATTAGTGTAGAATATATCCAATGCCAATGAATTTTTTTAGCTCTGCATTGTTCTTGTAAGTACCTGTTGTCCTTTATTAGTGTGCTTATATTGACAGCTAGTTGTACATGTACCATCACTCTGCAGCTTATTTTCCTTTGCACTCCATTTTCTACACATCAGATCTATATTTACTCTTACCATAAGGTTGGATAACACCGATGGTACTGAAGAAGTTTAGCTCTGCATTGCTCTTGGCTGTACCTTTTGCCTGTATCGCTGTACTTACATTTATAGCTACGTGGTTATGTAGCATCACTCTTCATCTTATCTTAAATATTCTCCATTTTTTCTTATATTATCACATCTATATTTACTCTTAACAAAATGTAGAATAAAGGCAATGCTTATGAAGAAGATTCTGTGGTAAACTTCTTGAATTGCCCCCCCATCAGCATGGACAAGGGCTTTATAGAGCCTGTCTTCACCAATAATGTAAGTTTGTCCTTCTCAAGCCTTCAAACTTTGTTGTGTATATTTGGTTAGGCATGACTGCAACAGCTGTTTATTTTTGGTGTTTGCATCAAATTGCACGTTTAAAGTTTATTATGTAGTTCATAAACAAAAGTTTGTCCTTCTCAATTTAAGTTTTTAGTTGTACAACCAAGTTCCTTCTTCATACCATGTAAATTAAACTATACAGAGCAAGTGATCTTCTTTTGCACTGCATGTATGCTTCTGTTCTTGATCCGTAATCCAGTGGTGTCGTGAACCTACCCACTACAGCACAATGTCATATTCTGCAATGTCTTAACTATGAACAATGTCATATCATTCTACTATTATTTAAACCGTCTCTTTATTTGCCAATATGAAATGGGATAAATTGACAGCACACTAACCATTGATACTTATGAGTTCTTGAATCCAGTGGTGCGTGAAGCTGCCAACTCCTTCACAATGTCATTTCCTGCCATGTCTTGACCTGAACAATACCATATTGTGTTAATGCTATTTTAAACTGTGTCACTTTATTCGTCAGTAAGAAATGTGATGAATTGTCAGCACTCATACTTATATGTGCAAAACCAGTCATCTGTCTGCTTGTTTATCTTTCAGAGTGAGGAGGATATAAGTGTCAAACAAGCGCAGTCTCATCAGCTTGCTCAGCTGGTTGCGCTGCAGCTCCCGAGCAGGGCTAACCTTTCTTGAACTCTATTGAAGTGCTGACGGTTTTGTATATTATTTTGTCGGCGTGTTTATTTGCACTGGTGGCGATCTTTGATGCCCAATGTATGTAATCTGCTGTCTGCTTGTGCTTTATTATCATAGTGGCGAACTTTGATGCCTAGTGGATGTAATATGCTGTAATTTCTTTATTGTATAGTCTAGGTTTTTTCTTATTCACGATGCTGTAGTTATTTTACTCTATATATATATCCTGTCTTCGCAGTAAACCGGCCAAACCGTAAAATTACGATACATAGTCGGGCCGTCATGCAAATCACTATGTATGATCCGCATCATGGGCCCAGTCATCTTGGTCCGTTAACAGGCCTAAATGTAAACTGGTGGACGTTCCCGTTGCCTCTGCGTAAGTATTTTACTTTGTTTCTTTGTTCTTGTGCTGTTTGGGAACTTCTATACTACGGTCGACTCATTCTCCATCTCGACTGAGTGAATCCTGAACTTGCAATGCTGCTACTTCAGGGACTTCCATTTACAAGGATGAAGATGATGAGGGGACGGAAGATGCGGTCACTTCCAAAGCAGGTAAGACTCCTACCACATTGTCTTCACTTTGTCAATTGATTTATCGGTCAACTGAGCCTTTGTGGTCGAGTCTTTTGCAGCGCCGCCGAATGTTATTGAACTTCCAGACGACGATGAAGATATGCCCCAGAAGCCTACGGGAAGGAGGGGCAGGACCTCAGGCAGGGGGGTGCCAGCCAGCAAGGCACCTCGGTCGACACCAGTGTCAGAACTAGTGATCCAGCAGTTCGGGGACCTCAATCGAGCTTCTGTTACCTTTGATGATCCTGTGTTGACTGAGCGTCCTTCGTCGTTGACTGTCCAAGTCCCTGCTTCGTCTGTGCAACTCCATGCCTTAGATCCTCAAGCTGCTGCGGTTGTTCCACCTTCTCCACTTTTCACTACCCATCATGTCCCAGAGGACCAAGTGAGCACTGCCAAGGAAGCCATACGCCAGGCGGGCCTTATGATGGAGCAGATGAAAGTGGTGCACGAGGCTAGTCAGGCTACCTATGACGCCAGCTCAGCACTCTAGACCAATGTCCAGGTTAGCTAATTTCCGACCGATCTTCTAGCTTGACGCTTGTTCTGTTAGGATATGCTATCTGAAAACTTTTAACGTGCATCTATTGTCTGTCTGCACATTGCATTTGTACACCCACTGGGTGTTTCAATTTTTGCTGAGTAGTTTTTCCACTTTGAGTCGACTAGGTTGCGTCGATTGTATCTTTGAACTAGTGGGGGCACGCAGAGTGTACCCACTGGGTGTAGTCCCCGAGGCCATCGTCGAATGTGTAATTCGGCGGGGGTCTTGATAAAAATGTCTCTTTTCCGTCCTTCCACTCGGTCTAGACAGGTCTGGTCGAGTGAAATCCGGACCAATGGGGGCACGCTGAGTGCACCCACTGGGTGTAGTCCCCGAGACCGCAGTCGACTACGGGCAGTCGGTTGTGGTCTGAGAATAACTGTTGCTTATCTCTTTTTTTTACTAGACAGACCAAGTCGAATGGAAAGCTGAACCAGTGGGGGCACACTAAGTGCACCCACTGGGTGTAGTCCCCGAGACTACTGTTGAATGTTTGATTCGGCAGTAGTCTTAGAACTCTTTGAACTTGAACTTTATTGCTCGGAAGCAACCAAACATTGTTTCTGTCGACTGACTGTTCACTGACCGTAGAAATCTTGTGAGCTTGGAGCTCGGTTTGCTGACTTGGAACAGAAGCAGATCCAGCCCAATCTTGATCTGGAGTTGGCCAAGGAAAACTTGCAGAAGGCTAAGGATGAAACTGCTGGTATGGGAAGTTTAAACTTGTCGACTGATTCTCTTGCCATCCTTGCCCTCCTTTTTCTGACCCGAGTGTTATTCTTTTTAGAAAAAAATGAGGCAGGCCTTGGAGAAGAAGGATCTTGACCTTGCGGCCGCGCAGAAAATGGCAGAAGAGAAAACAACACTCGCCGACCAGAAGCTGGCTTCAGTCGGTAAGTTAGAAGAAGAAAATACCAAGCTGAAGACTGCTCTTGATGAAGCCTACAAGGAAGTGACACGACTGAAGAAGGATAAGGAGACTCTGACCGACAAAGAGGAAGGCCTCACCCGCAAGAGAGACGAGCTGGAGGTTTATCTGGGAGGGCTCGCCAAGAAGTTGTTCCTTATGCTTGAAGGTACTTTTCCTTGTCCGATTGATTTGCTATCGTCGATTCGTCATAAAACTGTCAACTCATTATTTCTCTGTGAGTGCAGAATTCTGCCAAAACTTCGAGGAAGAGACTGGGCGAATCGAGACAAGCTTGGACCCCATCAACTCCCCTGTTAAAGATGAAGCTGCCATGAATGTGCTCCGACTAGAATCTCGTCTTGCCAGCGTCATGGACTACCTCGTTCGACTGAAGGTTGTGGTGTCATAGATTGACATGGCGCTCTGGCCAAGGGTGATGCTCCAAAACGACCTCGAGTCTCTGATGACTCGACTCAATGAGATCCCTGGTCGAGTGCAGGAATGGAAGAAGTCATCTGCTCGGTGTGGTGCTGATGTGGCTCTGTCTCTGGTTCGTGTCCACTGCAAAGAAGCCAAGGAAGAGAAACTAGCAGCGCTCAAGGTCGCCAACACCAAGTAGCTTGACTTCCAGTCTTTCATGGAAACCTTCATCGAAGCAGCCACTCGCATTGCAGATGGAATCGACTTGGATGAGTTCGTCGAGCCTGCCAGCCCTCCTCCTGCGGAGTGAACAAACTTTATGCTCTGATTAAATTTGCCTCGGGATACCGAGTGATTTTGTAACCTTTAAACTCCGTCAGACATGATGCTTGAGTACTTTTATCTGCGGTTCGGAACCTTGTGGGATTTATCTAAACTTGGTTTTTCCTTGAATATGCTTGTCTTTGTCTCCGAGTGGAACTTGTTTCTTCACTCAGAACAGACTTTTGTACTTGTGATGCAGCTCTGAGGAGAAGGTCACTGACGACCTGCACTTCGTCGTCCTTGCGGATCGAGATGGAGCGTACGTTGTATTTGTGGCGTAGCTCCGAGGAGAGGATCACAGACGGCCTGCACCTCGTCATCCTTGCGGATCAGGATGGAGCGTACGTTATACTTATGGCGTAGCTCTGAGGAGAGGGTCGCAGACGACCTGCACCTCGTCATCCTTGCGGATCAGGATGGAGCGTGTGACCAAGTCCCCGAGGGAGAGGAATGCTCTTTACTCGGAGATTTTTAAACTTAGGCGAGTACGAGACTGCAGCTAAGCCCCCGAGTGAGAGGGTTGCTCTTCACTCGGTAGGATTTTTAAAACTTAGGCGAGTATGGGACTGCAGCTAAGCCCCCGAGTGAGAGGGTTGCTCTTCACTTGGTAGGATTTTTAAAACTTAGGCGAGTAAGGGACTGCAGCTAAGCCCCCGAGTGAGAGGGTTGCTCTTCACTCGGTAGGATTTTTAAAACTTAGGCGAGTACGGGACTGCAACTAAGCCCCCGAGTGAGAGGGTTGCTCTTCACTCGGTAGGATTTTAAAACTTAGGCGAGTACGGGACTGCAGCTAAGCCCTCGAGTGAGAGGGTGGCTATTCACTCGGTAGGATTTTTAAAACTTAGGCGAGTATGGGACTGCAGCTGAGCCCCCGAGTGAGAGGGTTGCTCTTCACTCGGTAGGATTTTTAAAACTTAGGTGAATACGGTTCACAGCTAAGCCCCCGAGTGGGAGGATTGCTCTCCACTCGAAGTAGTTTTTGAGACTTAGGCGAATCAGGTTCGCAGCTAAGACACCCACTGGGGGATTTGGACACATGTATTGACAGGACACCAATCATTAAGATATTACAAAAATCTTGTCTTTGATAAGCAAACTGAACGATTCTTATTACAGCTCGTCGACTCGAGTGTTTAAGTGTAAAAATGGCGGAGCAGCTCCACATTCCAAGCACGTGGCTCGTCCTTCTTCTGTTCCACATTGTAGAGGTGATATGCTCCGTTGTGGAGCACCTTGGTGATGATGAAGGGACCTTTCCAAGCAGGAGCAAGCTTGTGGGGCCGTTATTGATCCACTCGGAGCACAAGGTCTCCTTCCTGAAATGCTCGACCTCACACGTTTTTGGCATGGAATCGACGGAGGTCTTGCTGATAAATGGTCGACCGGATCAAAGCCATCTCTCTTTCTTCTTCCAGAAGGTCAACAACATCTTGTCGAGCTTGTTCTGCTTCAGCTTTTGAAAAAAGTTCTACTTGGGGAGCGTGGTGAAGCAAATCACTCGGCAGCACGGCTTCAGCCCCATAGACCATGAAGAAAGGGGTCCGACCAGTCGACCAATTTGGTGTTGTTCTCAATCCCCAAAGGACTGTTGGTAACTCGTCCACCCAAGCACCAGCCGCATGCTTGAGGTCACGCATCAACCGAGGTTTCAGCCCTTGGAGGATCAAACCATTTGCTCTCTCTGCCTGCCCATTCGACTGTGGATGCGCGACAGACGCGTAGTCGACCCGAGTTCCTTGGGAGGCGCAGAATGCTCTGAACTCATCAGAATCAAAGTTGGAGCCATTATCCGTGATGATACTATGAGGGACTCCATATCTGAACGTCAGCTCTCTGATGAAACTGATAGCAGTGCTTGAATCGAGATTCTTGATGGGCTTGGCTTCGATCCATTTAGTGAACTTGTCGACTGCTACAAGCAAATGAGTGAAACCACTTCTGCCGGTCCTCAGGGGTCCAACCATATCCAATCCCCAAGCAGCAAATGGCCAGACAAGTGGAATGGTCTTCAAGGCTGATGCAGGCTTGTGAGACATGTTGGAGTAGAACTGACAACCTTCACATTTGTCGACTATATCTTTTGCCATCTCATTTGCTCGTGGCCAATAGAATCCCGCTCGGTATGCTTTGGCCACGATGGTCCGAGAGGACGCATGGTGACCACAGGTCCCCGAGTGGATATCATTGAGAATCATTCGACCTTCTTCTGGTGTGATGCATCGCTGAGCAACTCCAGTAACACTCTCTCTGAAAAGCCGTCCACCTATCACGGTGAAGACTTTGGATCGACGGACAATCTGATGGGTCTCATCTTCATCTTCCGGAAGTTCCTTTCTGAGCAGGTCTGCAATATAAGGCACCGTCCAATCGGGGGTGACGACCAAAACCTCCATGATGAGGTCGACCACGGCTGGTATTTCAACTTCAGTCGGATCAGTAGAACTTTTTGGTTGCGGGGGTGATACGTCTCCAACGTATCTATAATTTTTGATTGTTCCATGCTATATTATATTCTGTTTTGGATGTTTAATGGGCTTTATTATACAATTTTATATTATTTTTGGGACTAACCTATTAACCGGCGGCCCAACCCAAATTGCTGTTTTTTTGCCTATTTTAGTGTTTCGAAGGAAAAAGATATCAAACGGAGTCCAAACGGGATGAAACCTTCGGGAACGTGATTTTCGGAACAAACGTGATCCAGAGGACTTGGAGTCTATGTAAAGCAATCAACGAGCAAGGCATGAGGCAGGGGGCGTGCCTACCCGCCCAGGCGCGCCCTCCACCCTCGTGGGCCCCATGTTGCTCCACCGACGTACTTCTTCCTCCTATATATACCTATGTACCCCCAAACGATCATATATAGAGCCAAAACCCTATTTCCACCGCCGCAACCTTCTGTACCCGTGAGATCCCATCTTGGGGCCTTTTCCGGCGCTCCGCCGGAGGGGGCATTGATCACGGAGGGCTTCTACATCAACACCATAGCCTCTCCGATGATGTGTGAGTAGTTTACTTCAGACCTTCGGGTCCATAGTTATTAGCTAGATGGCTTCTTCTCTCTCTTTGGATCTCAATACAAAGTTCTCCTCGATTCTCTTGGAGATCTATTTGATGTAACTCTTCTTTTGCGGTGTGTTTGTTGAGATCCGATGAATTGTGGGTTTATGATCAAGATTATCTATGAACAATATTTGAATCTCCTATGAATTCTTTTATGTATGATTGGTTATCTTTGCAAGTCTCTTCGAATTATCAGTTTGGTTTGGCCTACTAGATTGATCTTTCTTGCCATGGGAGAAGTGCTTAGCTTTGGGTTCAATCTTCCGGTGTCCTTTCCCAGTGACAGCAGGGGCAACAAGGCACATATTGTATTGTTGCCATCGAGGATAAAAATATGGGGTTTATATCATTTTGCATGAGTCTACCCCTCTACATCATGTCATCTTACTTAAAGCATGACTCTGTTCTTATGAACTTAATACTCTAGATGCATGCTGGATAGCGGTCGATGTGTGGAGTAATAGTAGTAGATGCAGAATCGTTTCTTTCTACTTGTCGCGGACGTGATGCCTATATACATGATCATACCTAGATATTCTCATCACTATGCTCAATTCTATCAATTGCTCGACAGTAATTCGTTTACCCACCATAATATTTATGCTCTTGAGAGAAGCCACTAGTGAAACCTATGGCCCCCGGGTCTATCTTCCATCATATTAATCTTCCAACACTTAGCTATTTTTATTGTCGTTTCATCATATTAATCTTCCAACACTTAGCTATTTTTATTATCTTCCATCATACTAGATTGATACCCTGGTTCTCAAAAACTGAGGGAAATACTTACGCTACTTTACTGCATCACCCTTTCCTCTTCAAGGGAAAACCAACGCAGTGCTCGAGAGGTAGCAAGAAGGATTTCTGGCGCCGTTGCCGGGGAGATTCACGCCAAGTCAAGTCAAGATTTGACTCCCAACAACAAGCCATTTTTGGTGACGTTGCCAAGTCTACACAAGTCAAGACATACCAAGTACCCATCACAAACCCATATCCCTCGCATTACATTATTTGCCATTTGCCTCTCGTTTTCCTCTCCCCCACTTCACCCTTGCCGTTTTATTCGCCCTCTCTTTTCCGTTCGTCACTTTCTTTCTTGTCTTGTCGTTATGGCTAGTCCTCTATCTTCTCCGTTGTCTCCCAAGAATGAAGTTCTTAATTTTAAGCATAGGAAGGGAGAAAATCTAAAAGATGCTTGGTATAGAATTTGCAATGCTCAAAATAGATCTACCAGGAAGCAATCTACTTCCGTTCTTCTCCGCAATTTTTTTGTAGGCGCTACTCCTTGGTACAGATATATTCTTGATACCATTACCGGAGGGAATTTCTTGGGTAGCCATACTTTTGATTCTTATAATGTTATGATAGATTTGTTTGGCTCACCACCCCTTTTGGTTAATGGAACTATGTTAACATGTGATGCAAAGGCTTGAAATTATTGAGAATAAAATTGCTACTGTAGAGTTGATTGAGAATTTGGATAAAAAGATCCACAACCAAATTACCCAATATGGATCTAAGGTGGGAGTTACTTTGAAAAGTTTTAAGGAAAAAGAACCCATAGTTAATGAAAGAATAGATCAAGATTCTACTAGAATCGATAAAATTGAGGGAATTATCACCAACTTGGGGTCCGCCTTTTCTTCCATTAAAAATACTCCAAATCCTCCTACCAAAATTGCCAAGCTTGTTTATGCTCCTAAAAATAAGGGTGAATCCTCTAGTAAGGAAACTGCGGATTTAAAATCAATAAGTGTTCATCCCAATCTTTTTGCTATCATTAAGGAACCATTTGTTGCAAATGATTTTCTTGATTTTGTGCCTAGGAGTTTGATAATTAATAAAAAGAAAGAAACTCCTAGGGGCTATAGGTGTCTTATGGAAGAATTGCCTACCAAAGATGGCAACACTTAGATCTATCCTTGCTTTTATGCCTAGCTAGGGGCGTTAAACGATAGCGCTTGTTGGGAGGCAACCCAATTTTTTTTTGCTTTTTGCTTCTGTTTAGGAATAAATATTTGATCTAGCCTCTGGTTAGATTTGTTTTTATGTTTTAATTAGTGTTTGTGCCAAGTTAAACCTATAGGATCTTCTTGGATGATAGTTATTTGATCTTGCTGAAAATTCCAGAAACTTTCTGTTCACGAAAACAATACTGATTCCAATTGCTGCTGATCAATAAACAAATTGTCTAGGTCGTCCTATTTTGGTAGATTTTTCTGAGTTCCAGAAGTTTGCGTTAGTTACAGATTACTACAGACTGTTCTGTTTTTGAGAGATTCTGTTTTTCGTGTGTTGTTTGCTTATTTTGATGAATCTATGGCTAGTAAAATAGTTTATAAACCATAGAGAAGTTGGAATACAGTAGGTTTAACACCAATATAAATAAAGAATGAGTTCATTACAGTACCTTGAAGTGGTGTTTTGTTTTCTTTCGCTAACGGAGCTCGCGAGATTTTCTGTTGAGTTTTGTGTTGTGAAGTTTTCAAGTTTTGGGTAAATGATTTGATGGATTATGGAACAAGGAGTAGCAAGAGCCTAATCTTGGGGATGCCCATGGCACCCTAAGATAATCTAAGGACACCAAAAAGCCAAAGCTTGGGGATGCCCCGGAAGGCATCCCCTCTTTCGTCTTCGTCCATCGGTAACTTTACTTGGAGCTATATTTTTATTCACCACATGATATGTGTTTTGCTTGGAGCGTCTTGTATAATTTGAGTCTTTGTTTTTTAGTTTACCACAATCATCCTTGCTGTACACACCTTTTGAGAGAGACACACATGATTCGGAATTTATTAGAATACTCTATGTGCTTCACTTATATCGTTTGAGCTATATAGTTTTTGCTGTAGTGCTTCACTTATATCTTTTAGAGCACGGTGGTTATGTTTTATAGAAACTATTGTTTCTCATGCTTCACTTATATTATTTTGAGAGTCCTACAAAACGAGAATGTCGTTTTGGAGGCCGAGCTCCATGGAGCCCTTTATTTTTGAAAAATTCAAATTCAAATTTTTATGTTTCAAAAAATTCTGCAAAAATATGCGTATATGTAAGGATGTAACCCACATGTGTGTAAAAATTCATGATGAAATACCTTGAATTGCGACCTGTACAAAAAAGACAAATTCATGGCCTGAGAGAATGGATAGTATCATGTGTTAAACAGCCCTAGATTTGTCTTTTTTGCACAGCCCTCATTTCAACGTATTTTGCCCTGAAAATTTACACACATGTGTGTTATGCCTTCATGTATAGCTGTGTTTTTTTTCAGAATTTTTTGAAACGTAAAAATATGAATTTTGAATTTTGAATTTGGAGGCCTCATTGGAGCTCGGTCACCAAAAGGGATTTTCGCTACAAAACAGCATGGTAATTTGCTTTAATCATAAAAATTGGTCCCAATATGATAGGCATCCAAGATTAATAATTTTTTTTCTTATGAGTGTGTTGAATACTATGAGAAGTTTGATGCTTGATAATTGTTTTGAGATATGAAGATGGTGATATTAGAGTCATGCTAGTTGAGTAGTTGTGAATTTGAGGAATACTTGTGTTAAAGTTTGTGATTCCCATAGCATGCACGTATGGTGAACCGTTATGTGATGAAGTCGGAGCATGATTTATTTATTGATTGTCTTCCTTATGAGTGGCGGTCGGGGACGAGTGATGGTCTTTTCCTACCAATCTATCCCCCTAGGAGCATGCGTGTAATACTTTGCTTTGATAACTTGTAAATTTTTGCAACAAGTATATGAGTTCTTTATGACTAATGTTGAGTCCATGGATTATACGCACTTTCATCCTTCCACCATTGCTAGCCTCTCTAATACCGCGTACTTTTCGCCGGTATCATACACCCACCATATACCTTCCTCAAAACAGCCACCGTACCTACCTATCATGGCATTTCCATAGCCATTCCGAGATATATTGCAATGCAACTTACCACCGTTCCATTTACTATGACACGCTCCATCATTGTCATATTGCTTTGCATGATCATGTAGTTGACATCGTATTTGTGGCAAGGCCACCGTTCATAATTTTCAAACATGTCACTCTTGATTCATTGCATATCCCGGTACACCCCCGGAGGCATTCACATAGTCATATTTTGTTCTAAGTATTGAGTTGTAATTCTTGAGTTGTAAAGTAAATAAAAGTGTGATGATCATCATTATTAGAGCATTGTCCCAAGTGAGGAAAGGATGATGGAGACTATGATTCCCCCACAAGTCGGGATGAGACTCCGGACTAAATAAAAAAAGGGGGGCCATAAAAAAAGAAGAGAAAAGGCCCAAAAAAATGAGAGTAAAGAGAGAAGGGACAATGCTACTATCCTTTTACCACACTTGTGCTTCAAAGTAGCACCATGATCTTCATGATAGAGAGTCTCCTATGATACCATTTTCATATACTAGTGGGAATTTTTCATTATATAACTTGGCTTGTATATTCCAATGATGGGCTTCCTCAAAATTGCCCTAGATCTTCGTGAGCAAGCGAGTTGGATGCACACCCACTTAGTTTCTTTTGTCGAGCTTCCATACACTTATAGCTCTAGTGCATCCGTTGCATGGCAATCCCTACTCACTCACATTGATATCTATTGATGGGCATCTCCATAGCCCGTTGATACGGCTAGTTGATGTGAGACTATCTTCTCTTTTTTTTGTCTTCTCCACAACCACCATTCTATTCCACATATAGTGCTATATCCATGGCTCACGCTCATGTATTGCGTGAAGATTGAAAAGTTTGAGAACACCAAAAGTATGAAACAATTGCTTGGCTTGTCATCGGGGTTGTTCATGATTAAATACTTGGTGTGGTGAAGATAGAGCATAGCCAGACTATATGATTTTGTAGGGATAACTTTCTTTGGCCATGTTATTTTGAGAAGACATAATTGCTTAGTTAGTATGCTTGAAGTATTATTATTTTTATGTCAATATTAAAATTTTATCTTGAATCTTTCGGATCTGAATATTCATACCACAAATAAGAGAATTACATTGAAAATTATGCGAAGTAGCATTCCACATCAAAAATTCTGTTTTTATTATTTACCTACTCGAGGACGAGCAGGAATTAAACTTGGGGATGCTTGATACGTCTCCAACGTATCTATAATTTTTTATTGTTCCATGCTATATTATATTCTGTTTTGGATGTTTAATGGGCTTTATTATACACTTTTATATTATTTTTGGGACTAACCTATTAACCGGAGGCCCAACCCAAATTGTTGTTTTTTTGCCTATTTCAGTGTTTCGAAGGAAAAAGATATCAAACGGAGTCCAAACGGGATGAAACCTTCGGGAACGTGATTTTCAGAACAAACGTGATCCAGAGGACTTGGAGTCTACGTAAAGCAATCAACGAGCAAGGCACGAGGCAGGGGGGCGTGCCTACCCGCCCAGGCGCGCCCTCCACCCTCGTGGGCCCCATGTTGGTCCACCGACGTACTTCTTCCTCCTATATATACCTATGTACCCCCAAACGATCATATACGGAGCCAAAACCCTATTTCCACCGCCGCAACCTTCTGTACCCATGAGATCCCATCTTGTGGCCTTTTCCGGTGCTCCGCCGGAGGGGGCATTGATCACGGAGGGCTTCTACATCAACACCATAGCCTCTCCGATGATGTGTGAGTAGTTTACTTCAGACCTTCGGGTCCATAGTTATTAGCTAGATGGCTTCTTCTCTCTCTTTGGATCTCAATACAAAGTTCTCCTCGATTCTCTTGGAGATCTATTTGATGTAACTCTTCTTTTGCGGTGTGTTTGTCGAGATCCGATGAATTCTTGGTTTATGATCAAGATTATCTATGAACAATATTTGAATCTCTTCTGAATTCTTTTATGTATGATTGGTTATCTTTGCAAGTCTCTTCGAATTATCAGTTTGGTTTGGCCTACTAGCTTGATCTTTCTTGCCATGGGAGAAGTGCTTAGCTTTGGGTTCAATCTTGCGGTGTCCTTTCCCAGTGACATCAGGGGCAGCAAGGCATATATTGTATTGTTGCCATCGAGGATAAAAAGATGGGGTTTATATCATATTGCATGAGTTTATCCCTCTACATCATGTCATCTTACTTAAAGCATTACTCCGTTCTTATGAACTTAATACTCTAGATGCATGCTGGATAGCGGTCGATGTGTGGAGTAATAGTAGTAGATGCAGAATCGTTTCGGTCTACTTGTCGCGGACGTGATCCTATATACATGATCATACCTAGATATTCTCATAACTATGCTCAATTCTATCAATTGCTCGACAGTAATTCGTTTACCCACCGTAATATTTATGCTCTTGAGAGAAGCCACTAGTGAAACCTATGGCCCCTGGGTCTATCTTCCATCATATTAATCTTCCAACACTAAGCTATTTTTATTGCCGTTTATTTTACTTTGCATCTTTATTTACTCTTTATCATAAAAAAACCAAAAATATTATCTTATCATATCTATCAGATCTCACTCTCGTAAGTGACCGTGAAGGGATTGACAACCCCTTTATCACGTTGGTTGCGAGGTTCTTATTTGTTTGTGTAGGTGTGTGGGACTCGAGCGTGATCTCCTACTGGATTGATACCTTGGTTCTCAAAAATTGAGGGAAATACTTATGCTACTTTACTGCATCACCCTTTCCTCTTCAAGGGAAAACCAACGCAGTGCTCAAGAGGTAGCAGAGGGCTCTTCTGTGAAAGGATCCTCTTGAACTGACGGTGTGTGAAGATGCTCCAAGAACACATTGCTGGTAATGGGCTCCCGCCTAGAACCTATCTTCGCCAAGTCATCTGCTGCTTGATTCTTCAGTCAGGGTATATGGTGGAGCTCTAACCCTTCAAACTTCTTTTCCAACTTTCTCACCGCATTGCAATAGCCAGTCATAGCTGGGATCCTGATGTCCCACTCTTTCATCACTTGATTGACCACTATATCTGAGTCGCCGTAAACCATTAGGCTACGGACGCCGAGTGAAATGGCCATATGCAACCCATACAGAAGTGCCTCATATTCAGCTTCATTGTTGGAGGAATCAAAGTGAATCTGGAGAACGTAACTGAGCTTGTCGCCTCGTGGGGATACCAGGACTACCCCAGCACCAGAACCATTCAGCATCTTGGATCCATCAAAGAACATAGTCCAATGCTCCGTGTGAATCTGAGTCGGTTGTTGCTGCTCAACCCACTCGACGAGGAAATCTGCTATTGCTTGGGACTTGATTGCTTGCTTTGCCTCAAACTTGATATCCAACGGAAGGAGTTCAATCGCCCATTTTCCCACTTGACCAATTGCATCTCTGTTGTTCAGAATTTCTGATAATGGAGCGTCGCTGACAACTGTAATCGAATGATCTGAGAAGTAATGTGCAACCTTCTTCGTGAAGTAAATTCCATAAACAAGCTTCTGATAATGCGGATATCTCTGCTTGGATGGAGTCAAGACTTCAGAAATATAGTACACTGGGCGCTAAACCTTGTAGGTTTTACCTTCTTCTTCCCGCTCGACCGTGAGTACTATATTGACAACTTGTCAAGTGGCTGCAATATAAAGCAGTAAAGGCTCTTTGCTGATTGGGGCAGCGAGCACCGGCTGGGTTGAAAGCAGGGCTTTGAGCTCTGCAAACGTTGCGTCAGCTTCAGGAGTCCACTCGAACTTATCAGATTTCTTCATCAGTCGGTAAAGAGGCAAAGCCTTTTCATCGAGACGAGAGATGAATCGGCTCAAAGCGGCCAAACAACCAGAGAGCTTCTGAACATCATGCACACGCACAGGGCACTTCATTCGGAGGATTTCACCAACTTTCTCTGGGTTCGCATCGATCCCTCGTTCAGAAACGAGGAAACCGAGTAACTTTCCACCTGGGACTCCGAATGTGCACTTCGACGGATTAAGCTTGATATCATATCTCCTCAGGTTGGCAAAGGTTTCAGCGAGATCAGCCAGCAGGTCGGAACCTTTACGCGACTTAACCACGATGTCATCCATATATGCTTCCACATTCCGACTGATTTGAGTGAGTAGGCACTTCTGAATCATTCTCATAAATGTGGCACCAGCATTCTTGAGACCAAAGGGCATGGTAACATAGCAAAAGCCCCCGAATGGGGTGATAAAAGCTGTTTTTATCTCGTCAGGTCCATACAGTCGGATCTGATGGTACCCGGAATAAGCGTCCAAAAAGGATAAGCGCTTGCATCCCGCAGTCAAGTCGACAATTTGATCGATGCGGGGGAGAGGGAAATGATCTTTCGGGCAGGCCCGATCGATATGCTTGAAGTCGATGCACGTGCGAAGTGAATCGTCTTTCTTGGGGACCATGACAACATTGGCGAGCCACTCAGAGTGGTATATCTCTTGAATGAACTCAGCTGCCAGAAGCCGAGCCACCTCCTCGCCAATGGCCTTCCTCTTCTCCACGGCGGAGCGACGGAGATGCTCTTTGATAGGTTTTGCTTTCGGGTCGACTCGCAAACGGTGCTCAGCCAGATCCCTGGGTACACCTGGCATGTCAGAAGGCTTCCATGCAAAGATGTCCCAGTTCTCACGGAGGAACTGGATGAGCGCTTCTTCCTATTTGCTGTCGAGTGTTGTTGAAATATGAGTCGGAGCAGCATTGGGATCGGTCGGGTGAATGTGAACTGGCTTCGTTTCACCAGACGACTGAAATGCAGATTTCGAAGCAGGCTTCTTGGCACGTAACAAATCACTCGGATCTGCGTTGATATTCTTCAATTTTCACTGCTGCCATCTGTTCATCAGCGATCTTTAAGCCCCTCTGGAGGCACTCTTCCGCTCTCTGCCGATTACCAGTGACTTTGATCACGCCCTTGGGACCAGGCATCTTTAGCTTGAGGTATACGTAACATGGTCAAGCCATGAAACGGGCATATGCAGGTCTGCCCAGAATAGCATGATAGGCACTGTGAAAATCCACAACTTCAAATGTCACCGTTTCTTTGCGGTAATTCGTCGAATCACCGAAAACCACATGGAGAGTGATCTGGCCGAGTGAATCGGCTTTCTTCCCGGGGATGACGCCATGGAACCGCATGTTGCTCTCACTGAGCTTGGATACCGGAATGCCCATCCCCCTGAGGATCTCAGCATACAAAATATTCAAGCCACTGCCACCATCCATCAGTACTTTGGTCAGTCGGGTGCCCCCAACGACTGGGTCGACCACCAACGCTTGCCTCCCGGGGGTGGCTACGTGTGCTGGGTGATCGGACTGGTCGAATGTGATAGGAGTCTTTGACCACTTCAAATATGTCGTTGTTGCTGGAGCAACCATGTTCACCTCTCTATTTACGACTTTGAGTCGACTTTTGCTCTCGATGTCAGCAAAAATCACTATGGTGGAATTGACATTGGGGAAACCATCATCCTCCTCTTTGTCTTCATCCTTATCGGATTCTTTTTCTTTCTCACTGGGTTGTTTCTCTCAGAACTGCTGGATAAGGAGTCGACATTGTCGAGTGGTATGCTTGGGATAAATCAGATTTCCCTCTTCATCTTTCTTGGTGTGAATGTGACATGGCAAATCCAACACATCATTTCCTGCTTGATCTTTTACCTTCTTGGGGATCCAGGGCCCTCTAGGCTTTCCCTTAAATTTTCCTTGGGTCACAACTGCAGCCTCTCCAGGACCCGCGGGCTCGGCTTTGCGCTTCTGCTTCCGATTGGAATTACCTCCTCCGGTGTCCTGGCCGACTGGTTTGCTCTTCCCACTGCGGAGTCGGTCTTCTTCTTCACCGTTAGCGTACCGAGTGGCTATTTCCATCATTCGGGTCAGGGTCATGTCTCCTGTCCGACCGAATTTCAGGTTAAGCTCTCTATACCGAACGCCCTCCTTGAAGGCGCAAATTGCTTGGTGCTGAGACACATTCTCCACTGTGTGATGCAAAGTGGTCCACCTCTGGATGTAATCCCTCAAAGTTTCATTCGGTTTTTCTACGCAATGCTGTAGTTCCGCCAACCCTGCAGGTCGCTTGCATGTGCCCTCAAATGTCCTGACAAACACTCGGGCCAACTCTTCCCAACTGAATATACTGCCTGGAGCCAACTGATTCAACCATGCTCTGGCCGAACCCTCTAACATCAGGGAAGATGCTTCATGGCTACCTCATCATTACCACCACCAATCTGTACGGCCACTCGGTAATCCTCCAGCCAAGTGTCAGGCTTCGACTCACCGGTGAACTTGCTAACTCCCGTTGCCAACCTGAAATTGGGAGGAATCTCAGCGGCTTTGATAGCTCTGCTGAAACACTCAGGTCCGGAGACATGAACTCTGCTGCCAGTCGGGCGGTCTCTGTCGAGTCCTTCCCTGTGTGCTCTGTTCCTGTCGACTAGACCTTGAATGAGGATCGACCTCGCATCAAACCCTGGCTCTCTTGGGTCGACTGGGACCCTCTGCTCATCGCTGTACGGGCGCCTGGTGTCATATTGCCGGGGCACATACGATCCGCTCCTCGGAGGGGGCGTAGGCACTCGACAGCGGTCATCATGGCCGAGTTGATGATCATACTGCTCGTGGTTCCGACCCAAATACTGCTCTTAGCGATGCCCACGTCCCTCACGCCGCGGGGGCGATCTTGGACTATGAGCCGACTGAACTATGTCAGCCACCACATATCTGCTATGGATCATGTTGCGCGACTGAGAAACGACTATGTTTTTCTCTCCTGCTGCCCGGAGCAGCGCCCGAATCTGCATCAAACCTCTTCCAGCCTCTGATTGGGACGGCTGAATCGACTCTGCTATTCGGGCTGTAGCTGTAAGATTCTAAATCGGAGTGCGGTATACCTGAGGTCCAGGCGGGAACAACTGGCGCCGTCGACTAGATTCGGGAATCTGTTGCCGAGCGTGCTCGTCGAGTGAATGTTGAAGGTTCTCCAGCCGTGCGCGCTCAGCCAAAGTAGCCAGGCGCGCAGCCTCCAAGGCCCGGGCCTCGGCGGTCTCCCCGATGATGGGAGTGTGGAGGGCCTCCACGTTGCGGTGGTGCAGCTCCTCCCTCTGCTGCGAAGTGAGGGCTTCGGGATGATATTCCTCATGAACACACGATGGATCGCCGCCACTATCGTGACGGAAACCAGGTGGGCTGCGCGGCGTGTCGACCATCAGGACTTCCGCCGCGGGGTCGCTGCTGTCACACTTGGACAGGGTCTCGACGGAGCTAGTCGACAGGTCGAATAGCCCGTAGAGAGATTCGTCGGGCTCGATTGCCGCAACTTGATGGGTGGCCGACTAACGGGCCACCGCGTGCTTCACCCACCACTGAAGCCGCGGTCGACCAGATCGCTTGCAGTGACGAGCAGTGGGAAGCGAAGACGTTGCGGTGACGGCTGCCGCAGAAGAACGCCACGGACGCATGCGCGAAAACGCCTCGCCCCGCGGACGGGGAGCGCCTCGACGTCGAGGGGAGCCTCCTGGAGTCAGGCGGAGTCGTCGGCGACGAAAACGAGCGCGCCGAGACGGATCTCGCGGCCTGATACGTCCATTTTGCATCATGCTTTTATATCGATATTTATTGCATTATGGGCTGTTATTACACATTATGTCACAATACTTATGCCTATTCTCTGTTATTTTACAAGGTTTACAAGAAGAGGGAGAATGCCGGCAGCTAGAATTCTGGGCTGGAAAAGGAGCAAATATTAGAGACCTATTCTGCACAACTTCAAAAGTCCTGAAACTCCACGAAAGTTATTTTTGGAAATAATAAAAAATACTTAGCAAAGAAAATACCAGAGGGGGCCCACACCCTGGCCACGAGGGTGGGTGGCGCGCCCTACCCCCTGGGCGCGCCCCCTGCCTCGTGGGCCCCCTGGTGGCCCTCCGGTGCCCATCTTCTGCTATATGAAGTCTTTCGTCCGAGAAAAATGATAAGTAAGCTTTCAGGACGAGACTCCACCGCCACGAGGCGGAACCTTGGCGGAACCAATCTAGGGCTCTGGCGGAGCTGTTCTGCCGGGGAAACTTCCCTCCGGGAGGGGGAAATCATCGCCATCGTCATCACCAATGATCCTCTCATCTGGAGGGGGTCAATCTTCATCAACATCTTCACCAGCACCATCTCCTCTCAAACCCTAGTTCATCTCTTGTATCCAATTCTTGTCTCTAAGTCTGGGATTGGTACCTGTAGGTTGCTCGTACTGTTGATTACTCCTTGTAGTTGATGCTAGTTGGTTTATTTGGCGGAAGATCATATGTTCAGATCTATTATGCATATTAATACCCCTCTGATTATGAACATGAATATGCTTTGTGAGTAGTTACGTTTGTTCCTGGGGACATGGGAGAAGTCTTGCTATTAGTAGTCATGTGAATTTGTTATTCATTCGATATTTTGATGGGATGCATGTTGTCTATCCTCTAGTGGTGTTATGTGAACGTCGACTACATGACACTTCACCATTGTTTGGGCCTAGAGGAAGGCATTGGGAAGTAATAAGTAGATGATGGGTTGCTAGAGTGATAGAAGCTTAAACCCTAGTTCATGCGTTGCTTCGTAAGGGGCTGATTTGGATCCATATGTTTCATGCTATGGTTAGGCTTACCTTAATACTTATTTTGTAGTTGCGGATGCTTGCAATATGAGTTAATCATAAGTGGGATGCTTGTCCAAGTAAGGACAACACCCAAGCACCGGTCCACCCACATATCAAATTATCAAAGTACCGAACGCGAATCATATGAACGTGATGAAAACTAGCTTGACGATAATTCCCATGTGTCCTCGGGAGCGTTTTCCTTCATATAAGAAATTGTCCAGGCTTGTCCTTTGCTACAAAAAGGATTGGGCCACCTTGCCGCACTTTATTTACACTTGTTACTTGTTACCCGTTACAATTTATCTTATCACAAAACTATCTTTACCTACAATTTCAGTGCTTGTAGAGAATACCTTGCTGAAAACCGCTTGTCATTTCCTTCTGCTCCTCGTTGGGCTCGACACTCTTACTTATCGAAAGGACTACGATAGATCCCCTATACTTGTGGGTCATCACGGCCCTCAGCCAATCCACCGCCGGAAACCATGATGATGGGAATCGGAAAAATCGCAACCTCACCGGAAAGTCGCTAAGACACCTGCCCCATGGTGGGCGCCAACTGTCGTGGTTCTAAGTCTGACAGTAGAATAGGGGGTACGTAAGAGGAGGCAAGATCCTAGCTACGATGAGGTTGTGCACGCTAGATTTACGAGTTCTGGCCCTTCTCAGAAGAAGTAAAAGCCCTACGTCTCGATGCCCGGAGGCGGTCGACTGGATTATGTGTGAAGTTATAGGGGGTGAGAACCCTTGTGCCAGTGGAGGTGGATGGCTTATATAGAGTGCGCCAGGACCCCAGCCAGCCCACGTTACAAGAGGTTCAATGTACATAAAGGGGAGACGTTACTGGTAACGCCAATGATAAAGGCATATAAATGATCGTTAAGACTACGGAGTGAACGCCTGACCGTTGCCATCCTGGGTGACTTTAGATCTTCTGTACTCCGAGTGATTTCTGATGTGGTCGAGTGAGTATATCCTGGTCGAATGGAATTGGGTTATCCGAGTGAAATGCTTCTGGTCGAGTGGGTTGCACTCTGAGGTGATTGCAATTGGTAGATGTTGTTGTGCTTTGAATGTCTTTAACTCTTAGGGCAGTGCCTTGGGAAGGGTGTTTAGGTCAGGCCCATTACCCTACCCTAGGTACATGCCATCGTCATGTGGACCGGTCGTCGTCCACACTCCCCACTCCACCCCGCTGCCTCCTCGAAATCCGACACCCCCAAACCGTAGCCTCGAACTCGGCGGCCGGCCGCCTCGCAGCCATGGGGCTATGGAACCATAGCCGCAATGGGAAGGACGACCGCGAGGCTGGCTCCTCCTCGGGACGCCGTCGCGGCCCCGTGAAAGAGGAGGGCGCATCGCCACCGCGTCGGGCCCCCGCGCCTGCCCCATTCACCATCGGCCCTAGGGCCGCCAGCGAGCGCGACCGGCAGTACATCAACGCGGATGTATGCCGGCGCTATTGGGAGACGAGGACGCCAGTCCCGTGGAGCGACGTCCACCTCCCCAACAACTGGCACCTCTCCGCCGACCGGGTCCCGATCCCGCCGGTCCCGATGAGCGGCCGTGCGCGCCTCGATGAGATCGTGCGCCGCCGCCGCCTCCTCCCCGACGACCTCTACTACGACGATAGGTATGCCCCCGACTCCGTGCTCTGGGACACATGGCTACAGGACGAGCACGACGTGCGACGCGCCTCTTACTTCGCCGGCACAGCGTTGGGGCCGCGGCGGCCACGTCGGGAGGTGCGCGGGCGTACGTGGGTGTGCGGCCTCACGCCCACGCCGTCGCCTTCCCCATCTCCGTCGCCACCTCCACCTCCTCGCATGACAGCGGAGGAGGAGGCCCGGCTCATGCAACGTGTCATGGAGGACTCCATGAACACGCACGATGAGCGCCAATGGCCGGGCCTCGAGGAGACGATGGCCCTCTCTGCGGCCGGCGACGTCGCCATCCCCGAGCTGGAGATGGTGATGGCCGAGGAGGTGATGGAGGAGGAGCCGGTGGCCGCGTTCCACCCGGGCCTGGTGGGCCAGCAGTGGAGCTGGTCGTGCACGGCTCCAGAGATGGCCGACGCCGTGGGGGGCGTGAACTGGTGCCCCACGCCGCCGCGGTCACCGGAGCGGGACGTGTCGCCACGGGAGGAGGTAATGCAGGCACCTCCCGCCTTCCAGCCCGCCCCGCGTACCACGGACTGCCAGCCCACCTCTGGACGCCGCCGGATTACGTCCACCTCGTCAGCAACGACGACGACACCGGCGGCCACTGAAGACGGCGACGGGCACGGCATCGACGGGCACGGCATGAGTGCGCGGGCGGCGTTTTTTTATTTTGTTTTTATGTTAATTATGGCAATGTGAACCGTGAAACTGGGCCGTTTTGTGGTCGTGAACCCTAACTTATGTTTTATGTTTTTTTATTTGCTTTTTTTAGGCATTTTATTTAAGTTTTTTGTTTTTTTAATCACGTCCAACACGGACATGATTTGAGATGCGGCCACGCGTTGGGCGCATCCACGACCTAATGGACAAACGTGGACACGTGTCAATCCATTGCTGTTCTAAAGGGACGAAATCCGGTCAAACCGGACGTACGTTTAGGGTGCGGTGGAGTTGGGCTTAACCAGTAGACCTGTCGGTTCAGCGATGTGATCACATCCATGCAGCGCAGCAGGACAGGGGGGACGTGTTGCGCTCCTGTGCGCGGCGATCGAACGGCGCTCTTCATTAAATACACATCTCTTCTCTTCTGATCTGTGTCGCAGACCGTCCGAGGGCCCGTGAGTCTCTCCCACAGGCTCCCGGACTCGTTGCTCGCTTTGCAGGCAGCTTATTTATAGGCGCTCGCTCAACCTCAGACGCACGGACACAGGTAGACACACGCCTTCTATCTGCTCTAGCTATACGGCCGATCTCGCGTTGCCCATCGGGCGCTAGCTTGTCTTCCTCCTCCCCCCTCTAGAGCCGTCAGGTGAGAGCACGTCCTATGGGTGACGATGAAGAAATCATCCAAGGTCTCGCATGTGGGGATGAGGTGCTCCTGTTTGTGTAGCCAAGGATGACTTGCCGGCCCCTTCTCCAGTCGAGGTCGGCAAGTTTTCTTTGGCTACATGATAGCCTCGTTCTCTCATGCAAGACCTTAGATGGTGTACGCAGTTTTGCTTGTGGATGGATTAGCAGCAGAGGGCGGCATCATATACTCTCTCCGTTCACTATTACTCCACCGTTCCGTATAAGATGTTTTAACTCTTTTTAGATATATAGATATGTTTTAGCGTGTTTATTCACTCGTTTTAGTCATTTTTAATACAAACCCTGAAAAGAAAGAGTGATGCATCCTCGTCTGCTTACCAGATAATGAGCTATTTTCAGGATTTAGCAGTGCGTACTAACTGCGGGTTGATGATGAAGATAAGTATATGACCTATATTCCTCCGAGAAAAAGTCTACGGCGATAGCCCGTGCTACTATAATGAAATGATAGTGCCTTCCTTTTTGTGTGCTTTCCTCTTGTAGTAAGCCGATCGAGCGTGTAATCCATATTAAATATTCTAATAGTGAATTCATCAAAAGATCGACATAGAAGCCGGCCGCTGGCATTTCATACTCCCCGTTTCTGTCTTCAAACATGAACTAACTAATAATTATGCCCCAGCTATGCAGCGCGTCCCTAGTCTAGATTACTTAGGCTTTTGGCACAAGTAAACATGCATATGATCAGCTGGGGCCTATATACGTGCGATGTGCTTCTGACTTCGGCAGGCATTAGCTAGGAATGCAATGCAACACCGTCGTGTAGAATACTGTCGTTTGTTTCTTTGCAGTTTTGTCAAGCATGTGGATGCACTAGGGTTCCACGGAATTCCTTTGCGTTGTAACCTTAGCTATGCACGTGCAAGCTGGAACGCAACCAAGCATAAACGCCGAACAATCAAGTTTCTGAGGAGGTCCTCTAACTAACTTGCGATCAGAATTATATACTACTCCCTGTGTCCCGATTTGTCGTAAAACTGGATAAAAATAGATTTATGTAAAATTAAAATACGTCTAGATACGAAAATGCCAAACGGAGACCGAGCTCCATGGAGTCCTTTATTTGAAAACTTTAAAATTCAAACTTTTTAGTTTCAAAAAATTCTGAAAATAAATACATATATACCTATATGCATAATGTACATGCATGCAAATTTTCAGGTCGAAATACATTAAAATGTGAGCTACACAAAAAAACAAATTTGGGGCCTTTTAGCATATGCACTGTTCATCTATAAAGTCCATGATTTTTTTTACAGCTCGCAATTCAGGTATTTCATCCTAAAAAATTTCACACATACACTTTACATCCTTGCATACATGTGTATTTTTTTAGAATTTTTTGAAACTGAAATTTATGAATTTTGAATTATTAAAAATAAAGGGCTCCATAGAGCTCGGTCTTCAAAATGCCCTACTCGTCTAGATACATTCATTTTCACGACAAGTAATTCTGGACGAAGGAGTACTAGCTAACTCGTACGATGCATTTCTAAGTTAAATTCACATGGTATATTAGTTGGGTGTACAATTGCAAAACTTAACTAGGTCAGCTGACTTCTATAAAAATAATAATGCTTATGCTAATAATTGCATGATTATTTTTAAATGGTCCAGCTATATGTAAGTTGCCTGAAAATTTATTTTGGGTAAATCGATTTTTTTTGGGCATTTGATTAAGATCAACATCCGTCCTTGTTTATTCTTCCTCCATCTTTCTTCCTCCTCCAACTGTTCCTTCTCCCACAAAATCCACTTAGACAAACCGTGAGTTTGGTCAACTAACATTTATCTATTGTGTTTTTCAACCGAGCAATATAACTTCTTTTAGTTTGGTGTGCATGCACACCCGTTCTCGTTCATATCGGTCGGCGAGCCGGAGACACTATGGCACTGCAAGAGGCGAGCTTTGCCCAAGCTAGAGACCACGAATACAACCCTGATGGAGGCAAGACACTCTTGGAGCTGGATCAACTGTTGTTCCGGATGTACGTGCACCAATTGAGATGAGGTGGATTCGAGGTGAGATGATGATTTAGTTTTGTAAAAATTGTGCGGGGAGAGGGGACCCCCTATATCGGTGCATTACTCAAAGAGTGACAACAAACTGGCAAGAGTTACTTCCTTCGTTCACAACTATAAGATGTTTTAGCTTTTTTTTTCTGAATCGGTGTATGTAGAACATTTTAGTGTTTTTGTCCACTCGTTACAATCCATATTGAAATATGTAAAACCATCTTATATTTGTGAACATAGGTAGTACATGCTTGCACCAAGGCACGAGGAGAGGGCCTATCTCCAAAAAGTAGCCAACTGAAGATCTTTACTTCATTGAAACCTTGGAAGAGTGTATCGATGCCGCACCGTAGTCCTCTTGTCTTCATGCATAACAAGATTATATGCATCCTTCTAGAAGGTGGCCCCCTGGAGGAGCATATCGATGTCGAACTAGAGGGAGTGAGTGCGATTACGGTCACCAGATCAAGAAAGCACGAGACAAAAAAAATCCAGCGTTTATCGCACCAATAACGATGTACACATATGACGTTGTTACATAGCCTGAATATGTTTATTTATATCAGGCCGATGATAAAAATGTTCACATATCGGTTGTTGGAGATACTGAATTTATTTTTTATATCAACTAAATAATTGCCCATGTGCTGCAACGAGATAAAAATACTCTAGTATGTTAACATGTGATTTACCTGTCCATATTAATGTAACTATATAAATAGTTTATAAAATTTTACTCATGATTTACCTACCTAAATAAAAATCGCTTCTTTGATAAGAACTTTTCGGCTTACAAAATCTCTTATTGCCCACAGGTTGTTGAAGTATAATTTTATTTGATAAGTCAATAAAAGATGGGACATAGTAGAGATTTAAGTAACCCTCTCATGCATATTAAGAGGTTGTTTGGTTGATGTCCTAGACAGCGTGCCTGGCAAATTCGAGCGCCTGGCTCACGCCTGGGAAAGTGCAGCTTTTTGCCTGGCCAGACAAGCCTTGTTTGGCTTGGGACCATGCCTGGTGGTGAATAATGCGTGCCACATCAATGTATTTAGCTGTCTTTTCCTTCGCACATGCATGATTAATTAGATTCCCAGGCAGCACCCTAGCGTCCCTTCTCGGTTGCCTGGACCAGGCTAATGACGGTCTCCTACTTTCTAGACAGGCTAATGACGCATTGGGATTCTCAGGCCAGGCTAGCTTCAACTTATCCAGGCACCAACCAAACAGAGTATAGACAGATCTCAGGCAAGCTTCAGGCCAGACAAGTTTGCTCCAGGACAAGAACGAAACAACCCCTAATTGTCGCGCACGGAGGGAGTAGTAAAGATAGAGACTTGATATATTGATGAAAAAAAAATCAATTTAGTTGCAAGTCAGTAGCCTGAAAACACATTTTGAGTCGGTCGATTTCGGAAGGAAGAAGCGGCCGATAGAGGGAAGAAAGAAGTAGCCGACGACTCGCTGGAGAAAGTTATCTTGGTCTATCTTAGGGTGCGAGAAGACTCTTGTATCGATCTTAGGCCGGCAGACGACCCCATTATAGATCTTAGGGGTGTGGGGGTGGTGCAGCTTCGCCGAGAAAAAATGCTCATCGTCGGGGTTAGAGGGATGGCCGTGGACGGCGATGGGGGCGGTTGAGGGGAGGGCAGGGCGGCGAGGCTGGCGCAGGAGTGCCTCCGTCCGCGGTCGGCGGCAGCTGGCGGTCCAGCGGGTGTTCCATGGGGTGGCTTGGGGAAGAAAATGAATAGGGAAGGCAGAAGGTTGAAGAAGGGCACCTGACTGTTGGTTTTGCATCCGACGACCCAAATGAATGGGCTGACCCCAAAACAGTTTTCAGTCGATTTACTCTAGCCTATCCAAAAAATCCTCTTTTACATAATTTTATCGAAAACGATATCGGCAAGCATGACGAGCAACTTAAAACGATACAAACATACCTAAAGTTCACAACACCCGAAAGTCGAAACTTCTTCTCGGGTTCCCATAAGCTGAGTAGTGAAAATAGGCGAAATTGACCCTTTTTTGAAACTTCAACACAAAATGACCTCAATTTGAAAATATTTCAGAAATTGGTCCTTTCGCATAACACCCAGGGCTAGGGTAATATGGACAAGACTGGCCCTTCTCTAAAACTTCAACACAAAATGATCCCAATTTGAAAATATTTCAGAAACTGGCCCTTTTGCATGACGTCCCGGGCAAGGACACCATGCTATTTGGGCATGCCGCCCTAGCCCGCGGCGCCATGCTACATGCCACTATCATGGCGCCTAGCCCGGAGCGTCATGCAAAAAGGGGCCAGCTTGTGATTTTTTTTAGATAGAGATCATTTTGTGTTGAAGTCTCAAAAAAGGCCCAGTTTCGTCTATTTTCACTGGGGCTAGGGCGTCATATGCTAGATAGCATGGCGCCCCGGGCTAGGGCGCCATGCTATTTGGCATCACGTCCTAACCCGGAGCGCCATGCTACACGTCGCTACCATGATACCCTAGCCTGGGGCGTCATGCAAAAAGGGACCAGTTTGTGAAATATTTTCAGATCAGGGTTATTTTATGTTGAAGTTTTAAAAAGGGGGTTTTATCATTTATGCCACCGGTTGTGTCCCACTATTCAGTTTTGCCACTAGGAATTTCAATCGCTCAAAAATGCCATCGCTTTGTTAGACACATGCTCAAAAATGCCACTGGACACCGTTATTGTGACTCAAATCTCTTTTGCCATGTTATAATGACATAAATACCTATGGACCAACATGCCAGCTCTCCCTCTATCTCACTACAATAAAGTGTGAGGCCTACTTGGTCCCAACAACGTTCTTATTTTCCTGTAAAATTATTCGCTTGGTTACTCCTGACAAGCGGGGCCACACTTATCATTGTGAGATAGGGAGAAACATGTGGGTCTAGGCTTATTTTTGTCATATAACATGGTCAACAGGTTTGACGTGAAAATAACAATGTCTAATGGCATTTTTGAGCAAACTTCTAACGAAACATGACATTTTTAACAAACATCTCACGAATCGATGGCATTTTTGAGTAGTTGTAAATTCTAATGACAAAACTGAGTAGTGAGACATAACTAGTGGCATAAATAATAAAAACCCTAAAAAGAGACCAGTTTTGTTCATTTTCACCGCTCATCAATCATCAGCGCCCACAGCTTCTTGGATGCAGCCGGATGTGTCCCTTCGGCAATCGGAGGAGGTCTGGAACTCTGGATCGCCGCTCGTCAGCCTGCTGCAGCCAGCGGCGAGGCCAGTACAGGTACACCTTTTTCCTCCAGTAGTCCAGTGTCTACGTACGTAGCTGCTAGGCGCGCCTGCAGACGGCCGGTCTCGGGCAGCACCGGCCGGGCCATGCCGTGCACCGGCTGATGTGGAGTGCAGTCTGATCAGAACTGACCTGTGTGGCTAGCTATCTAGGTGACACGTCAAGGGACCGTGCTAGTAGACAGCACTGATGGTCTGCTGCTACTGTGCGTGCATACAGTACCGTGCATCCCGAATACTGTACACAAGAAGGTCCTCGTCCGCACTTGTACGCGATGACCTTTTCGTATGGCAGTAAAAAATATTTTTTGAAAAGAAGGATATTCGTATGGCAGTAAATAGTACTCACTCCGTTCACAAGTATAAGATGTTCGAAAAAAATTCTAAATTAGATGCATATAGACACATCATGGTGTGTTTGTTTACACATTTCAGTTTGCATGTAGTTATTATATACTTGGGAACGGAGGGAGTAAATGTTACCCGTGGCCATGATGCCAAGAGGAGAATCGACAAAAAATAATATAAAGAGATTTGACCTAAAGCAGTAAGAGCAAGTATAATAGGTCCTAGTCAGCTGGCTATAACATCTTTCATGTCAGCAAAATATTAGCTGAAAGAGTGAGAAACGAAGAGAGAGAGAGAGCGCAGCCGGCGCTTCACGTATCACCCAACTACAGCTCAAGCTATGAGAAAGTAAAGCCAGCATGCAGCCGGCCTGCTAGCTAAAAGCGGGCGTCTTCTTCATACCTACGAATTATTTACGTTTCTATGCTCCACTTTGGATGTAAGAATTGAATGTTGTAGTCACTAATGTTTCTTGTATGAAGGCTCCAAATGATGTGGCATTGGTATAGAGCCGGCAGTTGGCTCTTCTATTAGCCATGCTCTAATGTCGTTATTTCAAGAGTTAAATCAAATCTAATCCTCTTAGACCTCTCTTAATTGAAATGTGTAATTATGAATAGGGTAAATACAAGATTAAGATGTGGCTTGCTATACCATACATTTAGTTTTGAAACCATGATTCTGCAATATGTGTATTTCGATGGTGCAAAAGAATTTAAGGTTCGTAATGTCCATAGGATCATTGCGGGTGGAGATGAGCGTATCTTTAGCATATTGAAGATCAAATAGCCTCCATGGACCAAGTCTATAACCACAATGTGAATATGCCCCTCTCCCTTGCCTCCATCCGCATAGCAGGCACAATCTCCACCACCAAACTGAAAAATGAACATGGTTAATGGGCCACCCTTGCGCACTCCCAAATGTTTTTTTAAAAGATCCTTTCACTCTTTGCTATTGATGGTAAATTGTTTCTCCAGCCCAGTTGCACCACACAATTCACCCGCTGAAAATAGACGTTCCTTTTGTGCATAACCTCCCAGGAAAATCCCATCTTACCATCCTCCCTAGAGAAATTAAACTTGTGAATGACCTTATGAAGCACGATGATCCCATAAAGAATGTTCACACCTCGGGTAAAGGAAAATGGTTTGGATGCACCACTCATTAAGAAACTGGTGAGAGAAATACTTTGGCAACGAAATCACAGATCATGTTCATCAGTACAATAGGTCGATAATGCCTAATCTAGTCTGCCTCAGGGACCATACGAATCGACTGTAGACTATCAAAGTTCAACGTCTTTCTTTTATATCCACTGCACCTCTCAAAAATACCTTCCAAAGCTAGAACACATGTTCCTCGAGGAGAAGCCAAAACTTCGAATAAAAGATTTCAACAACAATAACCTATCTACCCCTCAAGCCATACTAGCCTTGGTTGCCTTGATCGCTTCCTCAACCTCGGTGGTAGAGAAAGGGGTGGCATCGCTACATTGAGCGAGTCGCACACCCTCCTTTTGGATTCCCATGAATTATGCCTGATCAAGCCCCCTCCTCGATCGCATGACCCCGACAAGGTTCGATGGAACTATTATATGGGTTGTTGGAACACCAACGCCTTAGATAGTACCCAATTATTGTCCCACGACAGGTGAATGACGCATCAATGTAGTGTGCCATTAGCCATGGCATGGAAGGAGGTGTTAGAGTCGATGGCCCCATAGTCGCTAGTAAAGTTCCTTGCATCTAATCTAAGGATGAACTATATTCAATCCTCCAACTAGTAGCGCCTGGCCCACTCTGCCACAGAGTTGTCTGATAAGTTTGCTTTCTCGTCAAGGTTGTCCGGCTCAACGAAAAGGTGGTCTTTCTTTCCTTGAGCTAACTACCAAGATAGGGGTCGCAACCCTAACGTATTGGTGGAGACCGCGAATAACGTTCCCACAAGTTCATTGAGTTGCACAGAGGCCCATATCTGAAAAGGGCATTTTATTCCCTAAGTGATTTTGATGTTGATGACAACACAATTTGCGGACTAACCGTGTGCTTCAGCTACACATGCATATTCGAATGTGGCACAAGACAGTTAGGTTTCCCTCTATAAGGAAAAGTGTGAAGATGACGATTTATTTTCTTTGGGTTGTAGGAAATCCGACTATTAAGAGGGAGTTTGCGTTGGAAGGTATGGGTAGAATCAAACACATACACGAGACCAAAGTTGCACCCACGTTACCTTCCCATGTTTTTCGAGTAGAGACTTAACTTCTTCCAATGTGCATGATGACTGCAACCTGGTAGTACACGCGGTAGTACCGCTCCCCAAGGGGGAGCATTACTTATGCTGACACTCCAGGTTGATAGTACCACGTACTAGCCCGGTAGTACTGCTCCCCAGCGGAGGGGCACTACCGGGGTAAGTACCGCACCTACTACCGCAGTGGGGCGATTCCCTACTGTTTTGACAATGGTACTAGAGCGAAAGTACCGACTATATATTTTAGCCGACACTACCTATTAGCCGGTTGTACCTCTTGGAGCATGTGTACTGCAACTATACAGCCCCTTGACCGGAAGTACCGCTCCCCTGTTGGAGAGGAACTACCAGGCCAAGTTCTGTACGAACTACCACAGTTGGCTAATTCCCCACTGTTTTTCCCACGGTACCAGGGCAGTACTCCTACAATAATAAATTCTATTTTTAATAGCAGATACTACCACTGTTCTAAGAGGCAGTACCTCTTACGTCGTCGCAATGTTGTTTGAAGGGACCAAGTGGTCGTACCGCTCTCCGGTGCAGAAGTACCATTTAGTGCAAAGATATGGATAATAGTTGGATTAGGGAGGGGGAGCTATATAAAGGAGGGTTGTTTCCTCCTTTGACCCACCTCTTGCCCCTCGATCTCTCCTCCATTGTTGCTCATAGCTTATTTTTGCCCGATCTCCCTCCCTAGCCACTCAAACTTGTTGATCTCCTAGGATTTGAGGGAGACGACCTAAGTCTACACTTACACCAAAGAAAATTTGATCCCTACTTTTTCTTGTGGATCTTGTTACTCTAGGGTGTTTGGGCATGCAGAAGGAAGATGCCACTTCAGAGCCACAATCCATTGCGGTGAAGCTTCGTGGTGTTGTTGGGAGCCTCCAATTGAGTTGTGGAGATTGCACCAACCTTGTTTGTAAAGGTTCCGGTTGCCGCCTCCATGGATACCGCATAGTGGAATCGTGGCACCTTGCATTGTGTGTGGGCGCGAGAGGAATAAGGTGATCCATTGTGGCGCTTGGTGGAAATCGTGCCGCCATGATGTCTACTATGCAACTTCTCTTCTTGTAGACTCTGCTGGGCTTCCAAACGAGGAGTTTTGCAGGACAGCAGCAAATTTCCCTCAAGTGAATGACCTAAGGTTTATCAATCTGTGAGAGGTGTAGGATGAAGATGGTCTCTCTCAAATAACCCTACAATCAAATACAAGAAATCTCTTGTGTCCCCAACACACCCAATACAATCGTTAATTGTATAGGTGCACTAGTTCGGCGAAGAGATGGTGATACAAGTATAGTATGGATAGTAGATATAGGTTTTTGTAGTCTGAACAAATAAAAACAGCAAGGTAACAAGTAACAAACAACGAGCAAAATGGTATATCAATGCTTAGAAACAAGGCCTAGGGTTCATACTTTAACTAGTGCAATCTCTCAACAGTGCTAACATAATTGAATCATATAACATTCCCTCAACGTGCGATAAAGAATCACTCCAAAGTTCTTATCAATAGCGGAGAACATAACATGAAATTGTTGTAGGTAGCGAACCACCTCAAAGTTATCTTTCCAATCAATCTATTGAGCCATCACTATAAGGGTCACAAACAGCCCTAGAGTTTGTACTACAATAACACCATATGATACGCATCAATGAACTCTAATGTCACCTAGATACTTCAATGTCACCACAAGTATCCATAAGTCAATTATTTGATATGCATCAAACAATTTCAGATTCATAATATTCAATCCAACACAAAGAACTTCAAAGATTACCCCAAAGTTTCTACCGGAGAAAGTAGGACGAAAACGTGTATGAACCTCCATTCCTAGATTACCCCAATGTCACCATGGAAATCCACAAGGATTACCAAAACATATATCAAGTGAGTCAATAGAATACCCACGGGTATCCACATGCAAGACATACATAAGTGATCTCAAATCCAATATTCAATTCGATAATAATGAAACCTCAAAGGGCATGACTCAATACATCACAACAAAGATAGAGAGGGAAGAATACCATATGATCCAACAATATTAACAAAGCTCATGGTAAATCAAGATCGTGCCCTATCAAGGTCGCGCGCGCGCGC
>NC_057811.1:417896346-417897306 GCF_018294505.1 Triticum aestivum
AGATCAAGAACATAGCTACTGGTACATAGCCTCAGCCCCGGGGGTAACTACTCCCGCCTCATCATGGAATCAGCGGGATGATGAAGATGGTCTCTGGTGATGACTTCCCCCTTCCGGGAATGACAGAGCTCCGCATGATATCGCTTCGGAATAGAGGCTTGTGGCACCCAGGCTTGTGCCCCCCTGGACACCTTCTGGCTCCCTCCTGAAGCTCCTGGGTCTCTTATTTTTCATAAAAGATCACCATAAATTTTCGTGGCATTTGGACTACGTTTGGTATGGATTTTCTGGAAAACCAAAAACATGCAGAAAACAACAACTGGCACTGGGCACTAGGTTAATAGGTTAGTTCATGAAAATCATCTAAAAGTGCACCAAAACCATATGAAATTGTTGTAAACATGACATGAATACTTGATAAATTATAGGTACGTTGGAGACGTATCACGCCACACCTCTCCAACGAAGATGCACCTCCCCCAAAGGAGGGAACTTTGGGAACTATATCATCGTCTCCACGTGCGGTTTATTATTTACTTTACTTACTTGTTGCAAGCTTATTTTAAATATTAATCTTTCTAGCTTGTTGTTGTTCTTGAGCTTGACATGTAAGTTATCCATCTAGTTGAATATCTAGATAACCTATCTTCTTGTTGCATCTCTTAAAATTGAGAAGGAAGTTCAAAAAATTGTTAGTCACCCATTCACCCCCTCTAGTCAACCATACTGATCCTTTCACCAATGTTGCCACAAGTTGATCAGGTCGCAAGATGATGATCGAAGCTCGTTTGCTCAAGCCATTGTTCCTTACATAAGAAACAACTGTTCTTATTCTAGGATGCCTCTCTAGAGTCCAACAATAGCGGTGAGTGATCGAAACCAAGATGAAGCTCGACACGGGAGCGAGCGAATCATGAACTGCAACATCCATTCACTCGAGACCAAAACCCTATCCAAGAC
>NC_057811.1:417897798-417901186 GCF_018294505.1 Triticum aestivum
TTTTGCACAAGTTGAGATATGCAATATAGTTGTTGAACATGCTGTCAATGCCTCAAGGGCATAAGCAATGTTGAAACCTCTTATACTTGACACCATGAATGAGGTTAAAGTAAAACGCCAACCATTATCGGATGGGGTGATAACAAAACCTTTCTATGGAGTTCCGCAAGGAACTTTGTGGACCGAGAATTCTGCAACAATCCTTTCAATGATCACTTGAAGTGATGGCAACATAACATTCCCTTGTGAAGAACATGGTATTGTAGCCACGAGATAAATTGAAGAAGCGTGGTGACAACAACAATGGCTGATAGCCAGTGCCGTAGCTAGGAATTCTCCACGCCCCAGGCTAGCCTTTGAGTTACGGTGGGTACTGTAGCTACAGTATGATACTGTTGCTACAATCCTGGCCCGGGTAGCCTGGGGCTTATCTACGCCCCTGCTGATAGCTGAGGAATAAAACGCGATGGTGTATGATGCAACCAACAAACCTCACAAGGGAGGTGGAACATTATGCTAGGGAGGGAGGCGTTGATGATTATGGGTGGCATAAGAGTTGTTAGATTTGGATCCATTGTTTCAAATATGTTTGACTAAACCGAAACAGCACAACTTAATGTTAAATCTACTCTCTATGCACCTTTTTGGACTCTAAAAATAGACACGTGCAATATTTTGATGACATGGCCTGTTGAGTCCCAAGGGAAACAACAACACAAGAATTTAAGAATTGGATTTATAAATGCTCCACAAGAATTTTACAAGAATTTCATGACATGGAAGGTTTAGGCAAGACATTTTTCCCAAGAGGTTCCTCATATTATGTCCAACAAGATTATGGATTGTTCCATTTCATATGAATATCGGATGACTTCCGCAACATATTTCAATCTTCCGGAGTGCATATAAGTCATGTCAAATGAGACCGTCAAGCCGAAGAGGCCCTCGAATTGCAAGCATGTAAATAAGTCTGACCGCGTGTTGCACGAATATTGGTGTTAATCGATCTGTGATTTCGATTGGCATAGCAAGGAATGGCGTGCCTCCAATTCTAGTGGAGAATGTATATCTTACTTTGTACAAATGTATATTGCACAATTTGCCACTGAAGACTGAAGAGTACAAGCTTTTCACTCAACTTCAGCGGAGGAAGGCAAGCTGTTTTGCCAATCCATGCATATATACGCTTGGGTCTCACGGCTACTTGGCTTCCTCGAGCTCCCCCTCCATTCCCGCGTCCTCGAGCTCCCTCAGCCCTCCGACCCTCTGCTCGATCTCCTCAAGCAGCTCCTCCCTCAGCAGATCCCCCCTCGCGGTCGCTTCGATGTCCTCTTGCTGCAAATTCAGCATTGCAACTTAGCCACACATTTCTTCAGCACAACAATAGATTAATTTTGTGTCGACCGTTCGATTTGTCTGAATGTTCTTTCAGCTGAGTGGCAAAATAGAGGGAAGAGGCTGCATGCGTACCCGATCGTAGTACCAGTGCACCGTGCCATCACCCCCTTGCCCCCTGTAATGCTCGCTGTCGTAGAACGGATCCTGTCAATTCATACAACAAGTGCCGCGTCACGAACACGATCTAAGAAGATGATTAATTTCAACAACTCTGGAGATCACTGGTGGAGACTGGGGATTGCCGTTCTTGCCTTCATGGACGCGAAAAAGCAGACGCCCCAGACCGTGAACATGGCGTAGAACGTGTCTACCCGAACAAAAAGATGAACAAAAACGACGTAAGTTTCAGACATAACCGAAGCTGCATCCGTGCAAGAAGCACAGACAGAAGTCTCACAGAAGCTCTTGATGGCCGTGTCGCTGAGATGCCAGATGGACTTGGTGACAACCCAGTCCCTCTGGTTGTCGACGTGCTCCACCATCGTCACCATCAGCGGCACCACGTCCAGCGGGAACGCCCTCGCCTTCAGCGCGTCGCCCCTCCTCCCGGCTGGCCCCTGCACTACGCGCGCAGTCGCGGGGCAGCTGCCGCCGTGTAGGCCGCCGCTTCTACCGGACGGCAGAGCGGAGCAGTGGGAGTGTGGCTTCAGCAACGACGACGCCATTGCTGCTGGGTTGCTAGGTAGCGAGTGAGTTTGCCGCTGGGGCGAGCTGACGGGAGCCGCTTGTAGGGTGGAACATTTTTTTTGGGTGGATAAGGTTTGCGGTGCTTTGGGCGGCCAGGTATTTTTCCTCCAGCGTATTCACAAACATTTTCTTTTTTGAAACGAGGTAAAAGACTTGCCATTTTCATTGATTAAGAAGGAGTGAGAATTGCCCGGTTAATTGACGGAAAACCGAGCTAAAACCGATACAATCCAACTCATATAACATGGGTACCACCGGCCAACCTGGCCACCGACATGGGATCACAGAGCTACAACAGCTGCACCAAAACCATGACGGCACATGCCAACAGAAGGCCACACGCGCGAACAACTGACAGCTCCGACTCTGACGACGATCATCACAAGGGAATATGCAGGACTTGCGCCGACCGTTCCCGCCGTAGCAACCAACGGGCACCTCGGACACGCCGGGAAGATCCGACTACCGAAGCCCGAGCCGCGACCAAAGCTCCTCGACGCCATCATCGTTGCCAAACAGAAATCCGCGCCCCGAAATGGCCGCCTCAGTAAACTACACGGCGAAGATGCCGCAAACCACGCGGCAAAGATGCCGCAACCCACGCGCGCGAAGATGCCGCCATCCACTGGTCTCCAGGTTGTGGCCGGCTCCGAGACGATGCCCCCAAGGAGGAAGAAGACGTGAAGGCGTCTTCATCGCCCGATCTCAAAGATCTGAGGTTTCCCTCCGAAGCCAAGGCCGCGGGAAGGGGGGAAGAGCACCACACAACAACAACGCTTCCAAGAAAGAGCACGACGCCCACGGGCGTCGCCGTCGCCAGATCCGGCAGAGGCCGGACATAGGATTTCTCCCGGAGATGCTCAACCACCACCTGCCCGCATCAATGCAGCCAACGAACCCCATCCTGCCGAGGCCGACCTCGAACTGGCCGTGGGATCCCGAGACCCACCACGCCCAGATGCGCGCACCATCCCCCAGCCGAAGCCGCTTCCACCAAATCCGGGGCCGCCGCCCCGGCAGCCGCCACCACGTCGGGCTAGCAAACTGGCCAGCTCCTTAGCACCAAGCCGGGAGGGGGGCCGCCACCCCGCCCCAACCCGCCGAACAGGGCTGCTGGGCCGAAGCCGGAGCAACCCACTGCAGCCGCAGCACCGCCGGGAGGAGCCTCGTCCAGCAGCCAGGAGCCGCCGTCCGCATCCCCACTCGCCGGATCCACGCGCCAGGAGCTGCCGGAGCGCCGCCAATCGCCATGTCGTCCCCGCCAGATCCCGTCGAGGGGCATCAAGGCCGCACCCGAAGCACG
>NC_057811.1:417901842-417904544 GCF_018294505.1 Triticum aestivum
GCCAGCGCGCCCGAGCTCCCTCTGGAGCGGCCGACCCGCGCCGCACCATCTCGAGCGGGAGGAGGAAAAAGGAACCCCGCCGCCGCCGAGCCGCGCGGGCTTCGCCCGGCGACTCCTGCCGGCGACGGCGAGGGGAGGGGGGCGGCGGGGTGTGGCTAGTGGCGGCGGCGGCTAGGGTTCGCTCCTGGCCGCCCGCGGGAGCGACCGAGGAGTGCTTTGACCTTTCACAAACATTTTGGGGGACACTTTGCGAAGAAACGATGGGCCTGGTTCAATGGGTTCATGTAGGCTTGGGCATCGTGGGCTCAGAACGGCCCATCTTGAGTTTAGTGCTGACCATGTGGTTATTCGGCCTTTAATCCTTTTCTGGAATTAGGCATCTCCCCCTTTTCATTACTTTGATAACGGAAATACAAATCTGAGAAATGACCAAGGAATGAATGGTGAAAAACGAATTTGATGCACTTATGGAGACCCATCGAGTTTCACTACAGGCTTGAAAACGCCCAAGCTTCAACAAGTGCATCAACACAAAGAAAACAAAGTCTGGTGTGGTCACCTCCAGCGATCGAAGACTCCTCATCGCCACCTTGAGCAAAATATAACGGCAACGACTATGTATCGCTGTTCCCAAGTCCTATTTAGCGCCTTCTGCGCCACTTAAAGGGTAATGTTTTTAGACAATCACTTAAAGCGAAATCACTAATTGAAAAGTACCCGTTGCAAAGATCACTCCAATACCCGTGGTTGCGACAAATGGCACACATGTAACGCGCCACTTGTCGCAACCTGAAAGTTTTTGCTTTTTTCATAGATACGTTTATTCAAAACGTTTTATCTCTCAAACCGTGCGTTCAAATCTAGAACCGCTTTCACCGTTAGATTCCTCGCGTCGAGATCTTCATAACTAGATACCATGTTGATAGGTTTTGACGAAAAAAAAATTCACAAAAAAAACCGGACGAAAAAACCGAACCGGGAGCACGGGTTTTTTCTTTCCCGTGCCTCTCACGAAATCACAACCGTGCTCTCGTGGAAGCAAAACCGTGACTCTCGTGGAAGAAAAAAAAAAGAAAACACGTTTTTTTTTCGTTTCTGAGGAGGAACGGCCGTGACTCTCGTGAAAGCACAACCGTGCCTCTTGCAGAAGCAAAACCGTGACTCTCGCGAAAGGAAAAAAAACAGAAAACGTGTTTTTTTCCCTTTTCGAGAGGCACAGCCGTGACTCTCGCGAAAGCACAACCGTGCCTCTCGCGGAAGCACAACTGTGACTCTCGCGAAAAAAAAAGAAAACGTGTTTTTTTCTCTTTCCGAGAGGCACGGCCGTGACTCTCGCGAAAGCACAACTGTGCCTCTCGTGGAAGCAAAACCGTGACTCTCACGAAAGCCAAAAAAACAGAAAACACGTTTTTTTTTCGTTTTCGCGAAGCACGGCCGTGACTCTCATGAAAGCAAAACCGTGCCTCTCGCGGAAGCAAAACCGTGACTCTTGCGGAAAAAAAGGAAACACGTTTTTTTGCGAAACCGATGGAAACCCAAAACGTCGGAAAAACCTGAAAGAAAAACGTTTAAAAAGCCGAAAACGCGTGCGGAAAAATAAAAAAATAAAATCCGGAGGGAGCGACCGAGCGCGACACGTGGCGAATGGCTGAGAGCGCACCAAGAGGCGCTGATCGTTGCGAGGCTTCCGAAGGAGCGCTCGTTAACTAGTTGCTCCCCACTTAAAGGGCACACCCCCTGCATACACAGTTCCTAAGTGGGTCGGCCCATCAGGGTAAACCTTCCATGTTTTTACTTTTTTTTCTGGGTGGATTTTTCTTCTGTTTTCTTCCAACACGGGTTTTGCCGGTTTTCTAGTATTCCTTTCCTCTTTCATTTTTTTTCAATTTCGTTTTGTTTTCCCATTTCATTTTTTGTTTTTATCAAATTCGTGTAATTTTCACAAAGTTGTGATTTTTTTCAAATTTGAAAGCTTTTTCAAATGTGAACTTTCTCGAATGTGAACCCTTTTCCTATTTTTGGGAACTTTTTCCAAAAATTGATGAATGTGCTTTTCAAATTCATGAACCTTTTAAAAATTGATGTACTTTTTTCATATTCATATATTTTATGAAAAAATTGATGATCTTTTATTCGAATTGATGAACTTTTTTAAAATCTGTGAGCATTTTGTTTTCAATTATTTTTTGCACAAAATGATTTTTTATCAACAAAAGTTCATGGTCAACGGTTGACCGTTCAAAAAGATTCTTTTATGTTCAAAAACTATTCACAAAATAGAAAATGTTTGTGAATACAATAAATTCTTCATGAATTAAAAAAATGCTTGTGAATTCAAAAGATGTTCTCAAATAAGAAAAATAGTCACAAATTAAAAAAATGATGGGATTAAGAAAAGTATGCGAATATGAAAATTTCGTGATTTCAAAAAATGTTCATGAATTTAAAAATTGTTTGGGAATACGAAAATGTTTGTGATTTCAAAGATTGTTCCTGAATAAGAAAAATATTCACAAATTTGAAAAATCACGAATATGAATATGTTCACAAAGTCAAAAATTATTTGGGAACACGGAAATGTTTGCGAATACAATTTTTTTAAGATTTTGAAACTGTTTTCGAATATGAACAATGTTCATGATTTTGAAAATATTCATGAATTACAAATGATCATATATTCACAAAGTTTCCGCGGATATGAA
>NC_057811.1:417904876-417927466 GCF_018294505.1 Triticum aestivum
CTGGGTCGACCCACTTAGATCCCTTTTTAGGTGATTTCTACGTAAACGCTTGCGAGGAGCGATGTATTATATCAATTGTGTAAGATAACCCGTTTCTCAGTTGTAAACTAGGCACCTTATTTATTCGGCCACAATAGATATGCATCGAAAAGCTATTATGGTTTGTACATTCATATTTTTTGGCGCTACATATTGTTTTTGAAATTAGTCCATTAATACAACATAAAGAACATGAATGGTTTCGAGCCAGGTGGAGAGAGGCCAATTGCACGTGTCCTTGAAATGGTTACAAAGTTTAGGTGGATCACAATAGTGTTGTGTAGAGAAACGATGTGAAAATCAATGGACAACAATAAAATTATAGAACTTTGCCTTCCAAATACATGTTAAAAACTACACAACGTGAATGTGGCAATGGCTAACAATTCACCCCGCAAAAACAAGAAAGGAAAATTTCACTAAGAAACAAGCACCACCAACAACCGAGAGTGGGAGAAGGGATCTTTAAACACTTTAGAGTTACCTATTTTGTTACATATGACTTGATAGTTTTTTGATCCACAAACCTATGCCGGGTTATTTGCTAGATTTGTAAACCTTAAAACATTATACCAAGTGCTATAGTTATTTAAGGATATTATACGGAATGATGCATATGTACACACTATAGCATATTAAAGGGGCATACATTAATTTGTGGGGTAATATGATCTTTGTTTTCTTAGACCTATGGTAAAATACTCCATAGAAAAAAAATCTTCAATAACCAAGAGTAACATTCTTTTACAACAAAACATAGTGTCACTATAGGAGTAGAAATTTATTGTAATGAAAAATATTAGAAACGCATGGAAAATTTTCAACGTAACATTCTTTTACAACAAAACATAGTGTCACTATTAATATTACTACTTATACTGGAAATATAATACCATATAGTATATCGAGGGGTGTATCAATAAACCCAACATAAATTTGTAAGCTGAGTTATAATGGACTAAAAAAGTTTGGTATAAATATCAGAGACCATTTTAACTTGCTGACATTCAGCCCAGCTTCTTCATAACCCGGTGAATCCCAAACTGGAGCATCATCTTAACCTCCTATCCAACTAGCTGAATTCATTAATTGGCAACAGAAGTAACAGTTAAGTTTAATTTCATAGGGGATTTGATCACAGATGCTCCACCAGATAGCCCCTAACCTGTAAAAGCCCCCTTCCGCATGGGCATGTTCAAACTTCACTCTCACTTGAGTAAACTCAATAGTAGGGCTGCAAACGAGTCGAGCTCGAGCAAGTTGGAGTTGGCTCAGCTCAACTCATATGAAAATTCGAGCAAGCTCAAACTGAGTGAAGCTCATGATCGAGCTGTAGAACATGACTTTTGCTCAGCTTGTAACGATCTCGAGTCGATCTCGAGCTAGTTTTGAGCTAAATGAGATGGTAAATATGAATCTATGGATGAAAAACTAAAAAGTTAAGGTGAATATGCCGGGAACTTTGCCAAAAATATAGGTTATTTAACACATAGTCGACCACGTGCCATAATGAGGCCTAAATCTTCTCTGCACTTAGTTAAATTTTCATGTTCGTTGGTAAATAAAATGGAGAAAAATTATGGACAACATAGATGGTAATAAATTATCGTATTTCCATTTAATATAAGGCATGATTATTTAACATAATGATATTCTATCGAGCTATCGAGCGAGCCAACATTGGCTCAAGATCGGCTCGTTTCTCGGTCAAGCTACATAAAGTGTTCAAACTTAACTCGTTTCTTTTCGAGTCGATCTCGAGTCGAGTCAAAAAACGAATCGATCTCGAGCGGCTCACGAGCCTCGAGCTTTTCTTGCAGACCTACTCAATAGTAGGAAACTAGAGCTCCAAGGTGTGTTCGGGAAGCTCTAGGGTCAAGTCCAAGGAGAGGCATTTCACTCAGACCGACATTGAGGGAAGGAACTTGGAGACGCCATCGAGGATAACATAGGACTAAGCCATGCTTCATTGAGGCGACATAACCTTTTCAAATAAACATCGAAGTGTTAAGTTCGTTCATGTATGTCGACTTTTGCCATAAGGCCATACACCCACTAATATATTTTCCCAAGTTATTTTTAAAAGCCTCTAATCACATGTCCTCGCTACACCGACAATTTACAGTAGGCAACGAGCTGACGGGAGCCTGCTTGTAGGGTGGAACATTTTTTGGTGGATGTGATTTGTAATGCTTTGGGCGGCCATGTATTTTTCCTCCCATATCCTATTTAACTCTTAACTCGCTAGTTACCGCACACCCCATCATACGGTACGTTAGGTAAGGGACCGGCCCATATATGCTACAACTTTTTGCGGCTTTGGGAAGCTTCTCGTTGGATTTTTATTCTTTTTTTCTTTATTTCTTATCTTTCTTTTTTCATTTTAAATTTCATAAAAAATCTAATTCGTGAACCTTTTTTAAAACTGCAAACAACATTTATAAATCTGCGTTTTTTTCTAAACTCATGAACAGTTTTGAAAATCATGAACAACATTTCAAATCTACGAACTTTTAAAAATTCATGTTTTTTTCAAAGTCATGTTTTTAAAAATTCACAAAATTTACCCTTTTTTAGAAAAAATTTGTGATCCTTTTCAAATTCATGATTTTTAAAAATCATAGTTTTTTGAGAAAAAGAAATGGTCAAGAATTTTATATTTTATAGAACTTTTTAAATCTATCAAAAATTCGATAGCCTGTTTCTTTTAAATGAGGAGGTGTTTTTTTTTTCAGAAGAACGAGACAAAAAAGAGGCGGGCCAGCGTACAATAGCAGGCGAAGCAGCCTAGCGTGAGCAATAAACTTGGCCGGCCCAAAATAAGCGTGTTGTTAGCGCTAGTGTGCCAACCAGTGCCATAAGCGCTACAAAGGAGCTCCCATTTTCCTTCCAACATATTTTCAAAGAATCTAGGGACAAATGTTTGCGTACAAACACTGCGCCTAGTTCAAGAGGCTTGGGTTTCTTGGGCTTAAATTGGCCCATCTTGAAGTTTAGTGTTGACCATTCTTGGGCCTTTATTTCTTCCGAATCAATTTTCTCGCAATTTTCATAACTTTGATAAAATATAAAGTCTTCGAGAACATAACAAGGAATGAAAGGCAAAAAACAAGCTCGATGCACTTATGGGAACCCGTCAAATTTCAGTAGGGGCTTGAAAATGTCCAAGCTTCGACAAGCTTGCTTGAACCCACAAATTTCTGGTCAGGTCGTCGAGATGTGCTGCTCAAGTCTAGGTTTAGGATAGGCCACCCCAGCAAAACATAGTATTAGGAACACTACAACAAGAGCACAAAGTCTGATTATATGACTTCTAGTGCTCGACGACTCCTCATTGCCACATTGAACAAAATATAACACCTTCCTTGGTGTCAACCAGGGCACCTTATCTATTTTGGGCCACAATACATTTGTATCAAAAAGAGAAAGGGTTGTATATTCATTATATGTGGTTTTTGAAATTAGTCATTGAATATGAAATAAGGATAGGAATGGTTTCAAGCAAGTTGGAGATAGCCTAAATTGGATGTGTATTTGGAATGGCTATAAAGTTTTGTAGAGAAAAATAATGTAAAAAACAAATAGACAACAATGCAATTCATAAACTTCGTATTACAAACACGCATGCATGTTACAACCTACTGAACATCAATGTGCCAATGGCTAACCACTTACCTGCAAGAATGAGAAGGGAAAAATTGACCAAGAAACAAGCACACTAACAAGCAAAAGTGGAATAGTGTCACTTGGTCGTTTTGTGATCCAAAAATCTGCTTGGCTATTTGCTAAATTTGTAATCTCTAGAAAAATTCACTAAGCGTCATAGATATTTAAGGATATTTTGAATAATGATGCATACAAACGCACAATGGCATAATAAAGGGGCATATATTAATTGGTCGAGTCATGTGATCTTAGTTTGGTTAGATCTATGGTGAAATCCATTATAGAAAAGATTTTATTGAACAAACCAGAGTAACAAACTTTTATACAACAAAACATAGTGTCACTATAGCGCTAGAAATTTATTGTAGTGACAAATATTAGAAATGTATGAGTTTTTTCACCATAATGTATATATTAGCATGTTTACAACTTTGGATTATAAATGCTTCTACTTATACCTGGAATAACATCCATATAGTATATCGAAGGATGTATCAATAAAGCAACATATATTTAATGATAGGTTGAGGTATAATGAACTAAAAAAGTTTGTATGAATAGCCGAGAACATATTTAACTTGCCTACATCCATGAAACAAGAGCACTACTTCATGATTAAAACTGTGTGGTTCCTATATGACTCAGGATAAGGAGTGTTGATTAGAAATTGATGCAGTATCCTCACATTTCATTGTACCATCATACATAGATTGGATGTGATACCGTCGTGTGCATAGTGTAGTTGGGATGAAATTGATAAACTTTAGCATCATCTTAACAGGCACGAATTTGTAGCACTTACGTGATCCACCCACCAAATCAAGCCCTTATGTTATTGTTTCCATACCATAGCATTAATTGACCAAATTAATAAACCTGAGAAGACACGTTTGCAATACACCTAAAGAATACAATGTAATAACTCTCCCGAATCAGCTAAAAAAACTCCACTAAACACATTTATTGTGTGGAAGGAAGTTACTTTGGAACACAGTCCCGTTGAAGTTTTGGTCCAGGATATTGAGTGGAAAGAAGTTACTCCTTTGAACACATTTCTTGAGACTTTTCATCTATTTTAAGAGGATTTTGGGGCATCCACTTTCTTAATTATGTTTACTTCATGATTATGAATTGCATTGGTGAGGCCAAGGTCTCTAACTTTGAATAATATGGGCATTTGGTGTTGCCGTTAGGCTTTTGCATTAGCGGAAAAATTGTATTCCATTTTGCTTGTATTCATATTTGAAGTTCTAATTTAAGTTAGGAACTTCAGTCTTTTCTTGCTTGTAATATGAGCATGTATGCCGCATGCAGTTTAAAGTTTGGAACTTCTATGAAAAAAAGGAAGCTATGAACTAAGTAGTTTGAATTTTCTACATCCTAGAGTATATTTATGCTTATATGCAGATTTCAAGTTTGGGTTTAGGTTGGGAACTTGAGTTAAGATTTTGAATCTTTGAACTAAGTAGGTTGAATATATGAACACACTCGTCTTAGTAACTGAAACTTAATTATAACTAATGTGTGATTTAAAAGCTGAAGTGGAAAGTCTTCCACACGCTAGTGTGCATCCTGATCGGTTGTCAGATGCTGGAGGTTGCACATGTCAGTTTGCATTTATTGTAGAATTCAAAAATCATTGGAAATTAAATAAACATCATGAATACATATGAAGAATACAACCAAAGCGTGGATCCCGAGACACTTCGTCGGGTCAGATTCAAGGGATGGAGTAGTTGGGTGCTCCTATGCAATTGCCCATCTTAACCTCCTATTATAGTAGTCGCATTCATTAGGTTACCAAATAAGTAGCAATTAACTATAACTTCGTAGGGGACTTGAGCACTTTGTGCTGAAACCATGCATCATTACGTCATGCCCAAAATGCCCTGAAAAAAATATAGATACCCCACCATAGAAAATCTATCACCATCGCAAAGAATCACATGCAACAGATACACATTCTAAGATAGAAGATGCCACATAAGTAGTGGCAATAAGGCCATAAAACCATCCAAACTATCTCGGTCACCTAACAACGTTAGAACGGGTGCACCATAGTCTCCTCTTAATTACAAATATTTTACCAAGGGGGTTATTTCCATTTCACCAGATTTTCTTTATCAAGTACAACATTGTTTAATAAGTGCCAAGTGAACATTATGATTATTATATGAACTCATTATTTCCAGATCCACTTGCCGTTAGGAGCAAATGAGTCTCGTTCTAGCCATTATTTATATAAAAATGTTTAGTTGAGAAAACACATTTACTGAAAGGAAACATCTTAGCCTTTAAGTGGTATTTGGTGACAATGACAGATTATAAGGGGATAATAAATATATTGAGTATATGAACAACGTTTACTATTGTTGAGATGAAACAATGGTGCTTGGGGACCCTCCCATACTAAATAAGACTCACATACCATTAAGAGGGCCACTCGAGGAATAAGTGGGGGTTCATACTAGAAACACATCCTAGCTCATACATTTATGCCAAAGCCAAGAAGATCATCCACGAGAATATACTTGTTACCACATATTTCATCCCGAAACCCCAGACCTGCTCCGGTATAGCCTCCAGGTTTGGTCAGTTCTGTAATGGGTAACTTGGAGTATTATCCGCATGAACCTTGTAAACTCTAAAAGCCTGGAGACTCGGGACTAACCGCAATGCTCTCGGTTTGTTAGAAATCATGGGCAACATGCAGATTTTTGTACGCACATATATGTTGTAGGAATAATTAATTATACATGGGTTCAAACTAGTCTTAATTAACAAGTCAACTGAAGGAAATATGCCCTAGAGGCAATAATAAAGTTGTTATTTATATTTCCTTATATCATGATAAATGTTTATTATTCATGCTAGAATTGTATTAACCGGAAACTTAGTACATGTGTGAATACATAGACAAACAGAGTGTCACTAGTATGCCTCTACTTGACTAGCTCGTTAATCAAAGATGGTTAAGTTTCCTAGCCATATACATGAGTTGTCATTTGATTAACGGGATCACATCAATAGAGAATGATGTGATTGACTTGACCCATTCCGTTAGCTTAGCACTTGATCGTTTAGTTTATTGCTATTGCTTTCTTCATGACTTATACATGTTCCTATGACTATGAGATTATGCAACTCCCGAATACCGTAGGAACACTTAGTGTGCTATCAAACGTCACAACGTAACTGGGTGATTATAAAGATGCTCTACAGGTGTCTTCGATGGTGTTTGTTGGGTTGGCATAGATCGAGATTAGGATTTGTCACTCCGTGTTACGGAGAGGTATCTCTGGGCCATCTCGGTAATGCACATCACTATAAGCCTTGCAAGCAATGTGACTAATGAGTTAGTTGCATGATGATGCATTACGGAACGAGTAAAGAGACTTTCCGGTAACGAGATTGAACTAGGTATTGAGATACCGACGATCGAATCTCGGGCAAGTAACATACCGATGACAAAGGGAACAACGTATGTTGTTATGCGGTTTGACCGATAAAGATCTTCGTAGAATATGTAGGAACCAATATGAGCATATAGGTTTCGCTATTGGTTATTGACCGGAGATGAGTCTCGGTCATGTCTACATAGTTCTCGAACCCGTAGGGTCCGCACGCTTAACGTTCGGTGACGATCGGTATTATGAGTTTATGTGTTTTGATGTACCGAAGGTTGTTCGGAGTCCCGGATGTGATCACGGACACAACGAGGAGTCTTGAAATGGTTGAGACATAAAGATCGATATATTGGATGGCTATGTTTGGACATCGGAATGGTTCCGGGTGAGTTCGGGCATTTGCTGGAGTACCGGGAGGTTACCGGAACCCCCCGGGGAGTATATGGGCCTTATTGGGCCTTAGTGGGAGAGAAGAGGAGGCGGACAAGGAGGGGGCGCACCCCCCAAGCCCAATCTGAATTGGGTGGGGGGCCGGTCCCCCTTTCCTTCCTCCCTCTCTCCTCCTTCCTTCCTCTCCTACTCCAACTAGGGAAGGGGGGAATCCTACTCCCCGTGGGAGTAGGACTCCCCTAGGGTGTGCCATAGAGAGGGCCGGCCCCTCCCCTCCTCCACTCCTTTATATACGGGGGAGGGGGCACCCCATAGACACACAAGTTGATTGTTTAGCCGTGTGCGGTGCCCCCCTCCACATATTTCCACCTCGGTCATATCGTTGTAGTGCTTAGGCGAAGCCCTGCGTCGGTAACTTCATCATCACCGTCATCACACCGCCGTGCTGACGAAACTCTCCTTCGACACTCAGCTGGATCTAGAGTTCGTGGGATGTCATCGAGCTGAACGTGTGCAGATTGCGGAGGTGCCGTACTTTCGGTACTAGGATCGGTCGGATCGTGAAGACGTACGACTACATCAACCGCGTTGTCATAACGCTTTCGCTTTCGGTCTACGAGGGTACGTGGACAACACTCTCCCCTCTTGTTGCTATGCATCACCTAGATGGATCTTGCGTGTGCGTAGGAATTTTTTTGAAATTACCGCGTTCCCCAACATCAACAATGGTCCAAAGTGGTCAACCAAGGTCCAAGGCATTCAACGGAAGTCCAAGTCACTTGTTATGGTCAAACAGGTTCAATGGAGGGGAAAAGATGATACGATCAAGTCCAAGGAACCACTAAATATGCAAGGAGACCAAGTCAAGAAATGAGCCATAACTATAAGCACAACACGCACTACAAAAAAAATACACTTCCGTGATGATACGTGTTTGTCACAGTAGGTCACGTTTTCTATCATGCATGTACATCCATGACAAATTTATGACAGAATCAAGATAGTCATACCTGTGCTGTCGTAGAAGTGTTCCATGACATTACCAAAATTATCATCACGGAAGTGTCCACTTCCATGATGATAAATCGCGCATCACAGAAGTGCTTTCGTCAAGGGTGACCGACACGTGGCATCCACCGTAACGGAACGCCGTTAAGCTATCGGGTCCGGTTTTGGATCCGATAACCCGTTAACAGCCCGGACCAATGGGGATTTTCCACGTGTAAAATCATCATTGGCCGGAGGAAACACGTGTTGCCTCACCGTTGGGACAGATGTCATCCACTCATTGGACAGGAGGTGCCTATGATAGGTTGACACATGGCACGGCCCAACAGTGGCCCATTCCGGTGAAAAAGGCCGGCCTAGTAAAAAATAGCAGGCCAGCCCATATAAGGCCTACTTGTGTCAGGTCCATTTAAGCCCACGGCCCATACGAGATGTGCCAATTCGGCCCGTCAATGGCCCGTTAAAGATTTGACACCATTGCAACCCATCGTCAGTTCGAGCCCGTTAACAGCCCGCTATATATTTGGGCTCAATATCGGCCCGATGAGATTTTGGCCTGTTAACGGCCCATTCAGTGGATGGGCCAATTTTCACGATGTACATCTTTCGGCCTTTTAGCGACCCATTAAAATATTGGGCTAATTTCTGGCCCGGTGTGTCTTTCAGCCTGTTGATGCCCATAAATCAGTTGGGCCATTTGTAGTCGGACCTGAGTTTCGGCCTTTTAGCGACCCATTTAAGTGTTGGGCCAATTTTCGGCCCGGTGTGTCTTTCAGCCTTGTGACGGCCCATATATCTGTTGGGCCATTTGTAGTCGGACCTGAGTTTTGGCCTTTTAGCGACCCATTTAAGTGTTGGGCCAATTCCCAGCCCTGTGTGCCTTTCAGCCTGTTAACGGACCATAAATGAGTTGGGCCATTTGTAGTCGGACCTGAGTTTTGGCCTTTTAACGGCCCATTCCCTTCATGGTCCAATACCAGCCCGGTTTCTCTTTCGGCCTGCTAAAGGCCCACAATACAGTTGGGCCATTTACAATACGACCTGACTTTCAGCCTCTTAGCGGCCCATGCTCTTCATGGTCCAGTACAAGCCCACTGTCTCTTTCGGCCTGCTAAAGGCCCACAGTATAGTTGGGCCATATGTAGCCCGAACTTAGTAACGCCCCGTGAAATCAATTGGGCCCACCTGTTGCCCGCTTCGATGTCAGCCTGTTAACGACCTGGGAGTTAAGAGGGCCGACCATTAACTTTCGGCCTGGTAACGGCCCATTAACTTAATGGGCCCACTAAAGTTCGTACATGTCTTTAGGCCAAATTAGATAATTTGAGCCCATTACGACGAGCAATTATGCACAGGACTAAAACCGATCAAGCAAAGGTACGGCATACAGGGAAAAACATTGCACATCCAGCATATATTACAGGAAATTACATCCACTCGGCAATCAAAGATTGATGCCAGTGCAAATAAATGAACAGAACCTAACAATCTACAACGTCACAATCTGCAACCTCAGCACGGATGACGCCCATAAGCATGTGGGCAAGTTCTTGCTGCTTTGCTACACTGTCTCTGAAAACATTGCTCAGTTGTTGTGTCGCATGACTCCGCACCTCTGATTCCTCCACCATTTCCATCATTCCTTCAGCCATTAATTGGTTCACAAACATACATTTTTTCCGTTGCATTTGGCAGGCTTGTATTATTGATAGTGGAGAGTGTCTCGACCACTGCATCATAACATAAATTAGGAGGGAAACCAAACAGATTAATCATGAGTTATTGGCATATTACCTGGCCTAGATTTATTGGAAAGAAACAATGGGGTTGCCTTTCTGTTTTCAGAGTTTGTCTTCTTATCTTCAGCAGCCTGCACCAAATTAAGACACTAGCATTGCTATCATTGGCCAAGTCAGATAATAGGAAAGCAACATTGGCACAACGAACGTTTGGGCAACTAGCCAACACCAAATTAACACAATATGGCACAACTATCATCAGCTAGGTAAGGTAATACGAAAGCAACATTGACACAATGAATGAATGGGCAACCAGAGCAGCACTACAATTCAGTAATGTGCATGATATGAGATAGTACACTCATGCAGCGCAGTATGCAAAACTACTAGGCAGTTTTCTTTACAAAAATCAACATTGGCGCCTTTAACATTTTGCTACAACTAATTTTAGATCAGACAAAGGTTGGATTCACGCCGATTAACAAAATACATGCTGATGTAAAAATATAGTGATATACAACAGGTACTTACATCAGCATTGGAGCACAGAGAATTCCCGCAAGATATTTTCCTCGAATACAATGCCAATGAAGGAAATCTTCTATCATTTAACCTTATTTTCTAAAAGAGAGATGCGTAAGAAACATGTAGAAAATATGATCAGAATGCTATAAAATTTCATGATGCGAGGATACGCACACGCTTCTTAGAATGGAGTTGACATTCTTTTGCTGGACTGGAGCGGACTAGTTCTTTGGCCACTGGAATCTGCTTATTATTAGTGGGAGTTGGGTTTCTCTGTGCTGGTGCAGTATCTATGAAAAATGGAGTTGGTTTATTATCTCCTGGCGTTTGGATCTTTTGCAAAGACCTGGTTTGTAACCCTTCAGATTCTAACATAGCCGTCTTCCCCTTGCATGCCTTATATAGAAGAATGGTTCTTCAATTATAAAACATGCTACAACAGAGATGGAATAGGTACTGAAGAATAGAAAGGCATGACATATTGACATGTATTCCCTCCATCCGGAAATAAATGGATGGGTCTAGGCATATTTCAGTTCTAGATACATCCAGTTTTATCCATTTCTGCGACATGTAATCCGGACGGAGGGAGTATGATGTAAGAGCTAGGGATTCGATAGGACAACACAGTAAAAAAACACTGAAAACCCACTGCAGAACCAAAGTAATCAAACCCACTGATATGAGATAGTACACTCATGCAGCTCAGGATGCAAAACTACCAGGCAGTTTTCCTTACAAAAATCAACATCGTGGCCTTTAATCATACATTTTGCTACAACTAAATTTAGATCAGATAAAGGTTGGATTCACGCCGATTAACAAATTACATGCTGATGTAAAAATATAGTGATATACAACAGGTACTTACATCTGCATTGGAGTACAGAGAAGTCCTGCAAGAATCTTTCCTCACAGACGATACCAGTGCAGAAATTCTTCTATCTGTTAAGCTTATTTTCTAAAAGAGAGATGGGTAAGAAACATGTAGAAAATATGATCAGCATGCTATAAAATTTCATGATGCAAGGATACGCACACGCTTCTTAGAATGGAGTTGACATATTTTTGCTGGACTGGAGCGGACTAGTTCTTTGGCCACTGGAATCTGCTTATTATCTGTAGGAGTTGGGTTTCTCTGTGCTGGAGCAGTATCTATAAAAACTGGAGTTGGTTTATTATCTCCTGGCGTTTGGATCTTTTGCAAAGACCTGGTTTGTAACCCTTCAGATTCTAACATAGTCGTCTTCCCCTTGCATTCCTTGTATAGAAGAATGGTGCTTCAATTATAAAACACGCTACAGCAGAGAGATGGAATAGGTACTGAAGAATAGAAAGGCATGACATATTGACATGTATTCCCCCCATCCGGAAAAAAATGGATGGGTCTAGGCGTATTTCAGTTCTAGATACATCCTTTTTTATCCATTTCGGCAACATGTAATCCGGACGGAGGGAGTATGGTGTATGAGCTAGGGATACGACAGGACAACACAGTAAAAAAACACTAGTTGAATGTAAAACTATATGCTAGCGGAATACGTACAGAAAAAACTAAGGCAACATACACATGTATGATTGGGAAACTAAGATGGCATTGCAACAGAGCACTAGAACAGCACTTCAATGTAAAAAAACATGGTATGGTAGACAGATGAAGTACATACTGATGAATAACATTGCATAAGATATTTAGAAGCATGATGTCCAAATTAAGCAGATGACATTGCGATAGAGCAAGGACCTTGTGGGGTGAAGAGGATTCAACATCTTTCTGCAAGTCTTCTGAAGAACTGCCTTTACATGTTCCATCATATTGGGTATCATTGACATCAAGTTTATTGGCCTTTACATTGCCCCGTGAGGTTCTTGTGGATATATCAGTGTGTGCAATTATATCTGACATGCATGGAAGACAACTAATAGTTAGATTTATGTAATGAGTGCCTGTAGGAGACGACATAAATAGTAGGACTGGGGTTAACAAGCAGCAACAGGTCTCAAAAACTAAAGTGAGAACACAGATGAAAGCTACAGAATATGTATCGTTTGTACTCGAGATTAACTAGATGGCACACAAAAGTATTAAAGAACAACATAGGTAATACTAGAAGTGGTATAATACTATAATCACCAGCCTGTGGGATAGCATTGGCTGATGGATGATAACTATGGAACAGCGTTACCTAAAGAACAAGTATCTTAGCTGAACTATGGAACAACGTTAACTCCTGAACAAGACCCGTAAGAGATCAGCATGAATATACAGTGAAAATGTGATAATCTATTTTCCATGCTTAGATGAATAACAAAGCCATAAATGTCGCACACAAGTAAGATGAGGGTACAACCTATCTGGCCGCCATCCATAGGAGTGAGCATCATGTGCTGACTTGTCGATGACCCTGCAGTTGTTGTGGCTGTCCATGTCGGGCACGCGCATTCGATGCAGGGAACTGTTGAGTGGGGACTATAGCTCCCTGCTACCTCTTGACCACTGCGTTGGTTTTCCCTTGAAGAGGAAAGGGTGATGCAGTAAAGTAGCGTAAGTATTTCCCTCAGTTTTTGAGAACCAAGGTATCAATCCAGTAGGAGGCCACGCCCAAGTCCCTCGCACCTACACAAACAAATAAAAACCTCGCAACCAACGCAATAAAGGGGTTGACAATCCCTTCACGGTCACTTACGAAAGTGAGATCTGATAGATATGATAATATAATATTTTTGGTATTTTTATAATAAAGATGCAAAGTAAAATAAAAGGCAATAAAAATAGCTAAGTGTTGGAAGATTAATATGATGGAAAATAGACCCGGGGGCCATAGGTTTCACTATTGGCTTCTCTCGAGAGCATAAGTATTACAGTGGGTGAACAAATTACTGTTGAGCAATTGATAGAATTGAGCATAGTTATGAGAATATCTAGGTATGATCATGTATATAGGCATCACGTCCGTGACAAGTAGACCGACTCCTACCTGCATCTACTACTATTACTCCACACATCAACCGCTATCCAGCATGCATCTAGAGTATTAAGTTCATAAGAACAGAGTAATGCTTTAAGTATGATGACATGATGTAGAGGGATAAACTCATGCAATATGATATAAACCCATCTTGTTATCCTCGATGGCAACAATACAATACGTGCCTTGCTGCCCCTGCTGTCATTGGGAAAGGACATCGCAAGATTGAACCCAAAGCTAAGCACTTCTCCCATTGCAAGAAAGATCAATCTAGTAGGCCAAACCAAACTGATAATTCGAAGAGACTTGCAAAGATAACCAATCATACATAAAAGAATTCAGAGAAGATTCAAATATTGTTCATAGATAAACTTGATCATAAACCCACAATTCATCGGTCTCAACAAACACACCGCAAAAGAAGATTACATCGAATAGATCTCCACGAGAATCATGGAGAACTTTGTATTGAGGTCCAAAGAGAGAGAAGAAGCCATCTAGCTAATAACTATGGACCCGAAGGTCTGAGGTAAACTACTCACACATCATCGGAGAGGCTATGGTGTTGATGTAGAAGCCCTCCGTGATCAATGCCCCCTCCGGCTGGACGCCGGAAAAGGCCCCAAGATGGGATCTCACGGGTATAGAAGGTTGCGGCGGTGGAATTAGGTTTTCGTGCATGCTTCTGTTGGTTTGGGGGTACGTAGGTATATATAGGAGGAAGAAGTACGTCGGTGGAGCAACATGGGCCCCACGAGGTTGGAGGGCGCGCCCACGGGGGGTAGGCACACCCCCTGCCTCGTGCTCTCCTGGTTGATTTCTTGACGTAGACTCCAAGTCCTCTGGATCATGTTTGTTCCGAAAATCACGTTCCCGAAGGTTTCATTCCATTTGGACTCCGTTTGATATTCTTTTTCTGCGAAACTGTGAAATAGGCAAAAAAATAGCAATTTGGGCTGGGCCTCCGGTTAATAGGTTAGTCCCAAAAATAATATAAAAGTGTATAACAAAGCCCATTAATCATCCAAAACAGAATATAATATCGCATGAAGCAATCAAAAATTATAGACACATTGGAGACGTATCAAGCATCCCCAAGCTTAATTCCTGCTCGTCCTCGAGTAGGTAAATGATAAAAACATAATTTTTGATGCGGAATGCTACTTGGCATAATTTTTTTAATGTAACCCTCTTAATTGTGGTATGACTATTCAGATCCGAAAGATTCAAGATAAAAGTTTAATATTGGCATAAAAGTAATAATACTTCAAGCATACTAACTAAGCAATTATGTCTTCTCAAAATAACATGGCCAAAGAAAGTTCTTCCCTACAAAATCATATAGTTTAGTCATGCTCCATTTTCGTCACACAAGAATGCTCTCATCATGCACAACCCCGATGACAAGCCAAGCAATTGTTTCATACTTTAGTAATCTCAAACTTTTTCAACCTTCACGCAATACATGAGCGTGAGCCATGGATATAGCACTATGGGTGGAATAGAATATAATGATGGGGGTTATGTGGAGAACACAAAAAAGGAGAAAGTCTCACATCAACGCGGCTAATCAACAGGCTATGGAGATGCCCATCGATTGATGTTAATCCAAGGAGTAGGGATTGCCATGCAACGGATGCACTAGAGCAATAAATGCATGAAAGCTCAACAAAAGAAACTAAGTGGGTGTGCATCCAACTTGCTTGCTCACGAAGACCTAGGGCATTTGAGGAAGCCCATTGTTGGAATATACAAGCCAAGTTCTATAATGAAAAATTCCCACTAGTATATGAAAGTGATAAAACAAGAGACTCTCTACTATGAAGATCATGGTGCTACTTTGAAGCACAAGTGTGAAAAAAAGGATAGTAGCATTGTCCCTTTTTATTTTCTCTTTTTTTTGGGCCTCCCTTTTTTTGCCTTTCTCTTTTTCTTTTTCTTTTTTATTGGGACAATGCTCTATGAATGATGATCATCATACTTCTATTTATTTACAACTCTATGATTACAACTCGATACTAGAACAAAGTATGAGTCTAGATGAATGCCTCCGGCGGTATACCAGGATAGGCAATGAACCAAGAGTGACATGTATGAAAAATTATGAACGGTGGCTTTGCCACAAATACGATGTCAACTACATGATCATGCATAGCAATATGATAATGATGAACGTGTCATGATAAACGGAATGGTGGTAAGTTGCATGGCAATATATCTCGGAATGGCTATGGAAATGCCATAATAGGTAGGTATAGTGGCTGTTTTGAGGAGGATATAAGGAGGTTTATGTGTGGCAGAGCGTATCATATCACGGGGTTTGGATGCACTGGCGAAGTTTGCACCAACTCTCAATGTGAGAAAGGGCAATGCACGGTACCGAAGAGGCTAGCAATGATGGAAGGGCAAGAGTGCGTATAATCCATGGACTCAACATTAGTCATAAAGAACTCACATACTTATTGCAAAAATCTACAAGTCATCAAAAACCAAGCACTACGCGCATGCTCCTAGCGGGATAGATTGGTAGGAAAAGACCATCGCTCGTCCCCGACCGCCACTCATAAGGAAGACAATCAAAGAACACCTCATGTTTCAAATTTGTTACATAACGTTTACCATACGTGCATGCTACGGGACTTGCAAACTTCAACACAAGTATTTCTCAATTTCACAACTACTCAACTAGCACAACTTTAATATCACTACCTCCATATCTCAAAACAATCATCAAGCATCAAACTTCTCTTAGTATTCAACACACTCATAAGAAAGTTTTTACTAGTCTTGAATACCTAACATATTAGGATTAATTTCCCAATTTAAGCAAATTACCATGCTGTTTAAGACTCTCAAAATAATATAAGTGTAGCATGAGAGAATAACAATTTCTATAAAAAAAACCACCGCCGTGCTCTAAAAGATATAAGTGAAGCACTAGAGCAAAAACTATATAGCTCAAAAGATATAAGCGAAGCGCATAGAGTATTCTAATAAATTCCGAGTCATGTGTGTCTCTCTCAAAAGGTGTGTACAGCAAAGATGATTGTGGTAAACTAAAAAGAAAAGAATCAAATCATACAAGACACTCCAAGCAAAACACATATCATGTGGTGAATAAAAATATAGCTCCAAGTAAAGTCACCGATGGAAGTAGACGAAAGAGGGGGTGCCTTCCGGGGCATCCCAAAGCTTTGGCTTTTTGGTGTCCTTAGATTATATTGGGGTGCCATGGGAATCCCCAAGCTTAGGCTCTTGCCACTATTTGTTCCATAATCCATCAAATCTTTTACCCAAAACTTGAAAACTTCACAACACAAAACTTAGCAGAAACTCTCGTGAGCTCCATTAGCGAAAGAAAACAAAACACCACTTCAAGGTACTGTAATGAACTCATTCTTTATTTATATGGGTGTTAAACCTACTGTATTCCAACTTCTCTATGGTTTATAACCTATTTTATTAGCCATAGATTCATCAAAATAAGCAAACAACACACGAAAAACAGAATCTGTCAAAAACAGAACAGTCTGTAGTAATCTGTAGCTAACGCAAACTTATGGAACTCAAAAAATCTACCAAAATAGGACGACCTAGAAAATTTGTTTATTGATCAGCAGTAATTGGAATCAGTATTTTATCACGTTCTGGTGATTTTTAACAATTGTTTTCGTGAACAGAAAGTTTCTGGAATTTTCAGCAAGATCAAATAACTATCATCCAAGAAGATCCTATAGGTTTAACTTGGCACAAACACTAATTAAAACATAAAAACAAACCTAACCAGAGGCTAGATCAAAGATTTATTCCTAAACAGAAGCAAAAATAAAAAAAACTAAAATAAAATTGGGTTGCCTCCCAACATGCGCTATCGTTTAATGCCCCTAGCTAGGCATAAAAATAAGGATAGATCTAGGTATTGCCATCTTTGGTAGGCAATCCATAAGTGGCTCTCATAATAGATTCATATGGTAATTTAATATTCTTTCCAGGGAAGTGTTCCATGCCTTTATTTAATGGAAATTGGAATCTAATATTCCCTTCCTTCATATCAATACTTGCACCAATCGTTCTAAGGAAAGGTCTACCAAGAATAATAGGACATGACGGATTGCAAGCTATATCAAGAACAATAAAATCTACGGGCACATAATTCCTATTTGCAATAATAAGAACATCATTAATCCTTCCCATAGGTTTCTTGATAGTGGAATCCTCAAGGTGTAAGTTTAAAGAGCAATCATCAAATTCGCGGAAACCTAACAAATCACACAAAGTTTTTGGAATCGTGGAAACACTAGCACCCAAATCACACAAAGCATAGCATTTATGATCTTTAATTTTAATTTTAATAGTAGGTTCCCACTCATCATAAAGTTTTCTAGGGATAGAAACTTCCAGCTCAAGTTTTTCTTCATAAGATTGCATCAAAGCATCAACGATATGTTTGGTAAAAGCTTTATGTTGACTATAAGCATGCGGAGAATTTAACACGGATTGCAACAAGGAAATACAATCTATCAAAGAGCAATTATCATAATTAAATTCCTTGAAATCCAAAATAGTGGGTTCATTGATATCTAAAGTTTAACTTCTTCAATCCCACTTTTACCAATTTTAGCATCAAGATCTAAAAACTCTGAATTTTTGGAACGCCTTTTAGGTAAGGCTGGATCATATTCAGTCCCGTCATTATTAAGATTCATATTGCAAAACAAAGATTTAATAGGGGACACATCAATAACTTTTAGATCTTCATCTTTATTCTCACAAAAATTAGAAGAACACGCTTTCACAAAGCAATCTTTCTTAGCACGCATCCTAGCGGTTCTTTCTTTGCACTCATCAATGGAAATTCTCATGGCTTTGAGAGACTCATTGATATCATGCTTAGGTGGAATAGATCTAAGTTTCAAAGAATCAACATCAAGAGAAATTCTATCAACGTTCCTAGCCAATTCATCAACTTTAAGCAATTTTTCTTCAAGCAAAGCATTTAAATTCTTTTGTGAATTCATAAACTCCTTAACACTAGTCTCAAATTCAGAGGGCATCTTATTAAAATTTCCATAAGAATTGTTGTAGGAATTACCATAATTACTAGAGGAATTACTAGGGAATGGCCTAAGAAAGTTTCCTCTATACGCGTTGTTACCAAAATTATTCCTACCAACAAAAGTCACATCCATAGATTCATTATTATTCTCAATCAAAGTAGACAAAGGCATATCATTAGGATCAGAAGAAACACTCTTAGTAGCAAATAATTTCATAAGTTCATCCATCTTTCCACTCAAAACATTAATTTCTTCTATCGCATGCACTTTTTTATTAGTAGATCTTTCGGTGTGCCATTGAGAATAATTAACCATAATATTATCTAGGAGTTTAGTAGCTTCTCCTAAAGTGATTTCCATAAAAGTACCTCCCGCGGCCGAATCTAAAAGATTTCTAGAAGCAAAATTCAATCTGGCATAATTTTTTTGTATAATCATCCACAAATTCAAACCATGTGTAGGGCAATTATGTATCATTAATTTCATTCTCTCCCAAGATTGTGCAACATGTTCATGATCAAGTTGCTTAAAATTCATAATGTCGTTTCTAAGAGAGATGATCTTAGCGGGAGGAAAATACCTAGAGATAAAAGCATCTTTGCACTTATTCCAAGAATCAATACTATTTTTAGGCAAAGACGAAAACCAAGCTTTAGCACGGTTTCTAAGCGAAAAGGGAAATAGCTTTAATTTAACAATATCATTGTCCACATCTTTCTTCTTTTGCATATCACACAAATCAACGAAGCTATTTAGATGGGTAGCGGCATCTTCCCTAGGAAGGCCGGCGAATTGATCTTTCATGACAAGATTCAACAAAGAAGCATTAATTTCACAAGATTCAATATTGGTAAGAGGAGCAATCGGAGTGCTAAGAAAATCATTGTCGTTGGTATTGGTAAAGTCACACAATTTAGTATTATCTTGAGCCATCATGACAAACAAGCAATCCAACACACGAGCAAACAAGAAGCAAGCAAAAAAGAGGCGAACGGAAAAGAGAGGGCGAATAAAACGACAAGGGTGAAGTGGGGGAGAGGAAAATGAGAGGAAAATGGCAAATAATGTAATGCGGGAGATAAGAGTTTGTGATGGGTACTTGGTATGTTGACTTTTGCGTAGACTCCCCGGCAACGGCGCCAGAAATCCTTCTTGCTACCTCTTGAGCACTGCGTTGGTTTTCCCTTGAAGAGGAAAGGGTGATGCAGTAAAGTAGCGTAAGTATTTCCCTCAGTTTTTGAGAACCAAGGTATCAATCCAGTAGGAGGCCACTCCCAAGTCCCTCGCACCTACACAAACAAATAAAAACCTCGCAACCAACGGAATAAAGGGGTTGTCAATCCCTTCACGGTCACTTACGAAAGTGAGATCTGATAGATATGATAAGATAATATTTTTGGTATTTTTATAATAAAGATGCAAAGTAAAATAAAAGGCAATAAAAATAGCTAAGTGTTGGAAGATTAATATGATGGAAAATAGACCCGGGGGCCATAGGTTTCACTAGTGGCTTCTCTCGAGAGCATAAGTATTACGGTGGGTGAACAAATTACTGTTGAGCAATTGATAGAATTGAGCATAGTTATGAGAATATCTAGGTATGATCATGTATATAGGCATCATGTCCGTGACAAGTAGACCGACTCCTGCCCGCATCTACTACTATTACTCCACACATCGACCGCTATCCAGCATGCATCTAGAGTATTAAGTTCATAAGAACAGAGGAATGCTTTAAGTATGATGACATGATGTAGAGGGATAAACTCATGCAATATGGTATAAACCCCATCTTGTTATCCTCGATGGCAACAATACAATACGTGCCTTGCTGCCCCTGCTGTCACTGGGAAAGGACACCGCAAGATTGAACCCAAAGCTAAGCACTTCTCCCATTGCAGGAAATATCAATCTAGTAGGCCAAACCAAACTGATAATTCGAAGAGACTTGCAAAGATAACCAATCATACATAAAAGAATTCAGAGAAGATTCAAATATTGTTCATCGATAAACTTGATCATAAACCCACAATTCATCGGTCTCAACAAACACACCGCAAAAGAAGATTACATCGAATAGATCTCCACGAGAATCGTGGAGAACTTTGTATTGAGATCCAAAGAGAGAGAAGAAGCCATCTAGCTAATAACTATGGACCCGAAGGTCTGAGGTAAACTACTCACACATCATCGGAGAGGCTATGGTGTTGATGTAGAAGCCCTCCATGATCAATGCCCCCTCCGGCAGGACGCCGGAAAAGGCCCCAAGATGGGATCTCACGGGTACAGAAGGTTGCGGCGGTGGAATTTGGTTTTCGTGGATGCCTATGTTGTTTTGGGGGTACGTAGGTATATATAGGAGGAAGAAGTACGTCGGTGGAGCAACGTGGGCCCCACGAGGGTGGAGGGTGCGCCCAGGGGGGGTAGGCACGCCCCCCTGCCTCGTGCTCTCCTGGTTGATTTCTTGACGTAGACTCCAAGTCCTCTGGATCACGTTTGTTCCGAAAATCACGTTCCCGAAGGTTTCATTCCATTTGGACTCCGTTTGATATTCTTTTTCTGCGAAACTCTGAAATAGGCAAAAAAACAGCAATTTGGGCTGGGCCTTCGGTTAATAGGTTAGTCCCAAAAATAATATAAAAGTGTATAACAAAGCCCATTAATCATCCAAAACAGAATATAATATAGCATGAAGCAATAAAAAATTATAGATACGTTGGAGACGTATCACTCCCTTCTGGTGTATGCTTCCCTTGTTGGAGCAGCTGCGGTGAGTCGGAAGACGGTGTGGCTGAAGATGCAGATAACACATAATGTTAAGAACGACACATCTCTTTGATCTGAAGAAATACACTAAGAGATCAACAGCAAGGTACGAGAGTGGTCACACGTCTGTTGACTGAGACTAAATTGGGGTCACACAATTTTACTTTATTTTGGTACTGTCTGATCTACGCCGGATGGCTTGATGGCCGTCTTGTGCCTTCCAGCTGACACTGTTAGGAATCTTCCCCGAAGAGCCAGCGACCAACCACAGAGCAGCTTGCCTCCGCCGTCCGTGCCCCCGGCCAAAACCCCGCTCCCCGCCCCACTGCACTGCCATGGTTGCGCCGCCCCCGGGCCAATCCACAAAGACTCCCCGTCATCCAGATCCGGCGGCGGCAGTACCTTGAACCCACCAACTCTAAGATAGCCATCTAAGCGCTGCTTTCACGGCGAACTTGCGGCCCCGCACCCTTACGTTAGACACCAGCCAACCGGCAGCCTAGGAGCTCCGCCGCCTCGAGGGGTGCTGCTTCCCATTGGGAATCGATTGGACAGAATAAAAATTCAGACAACTGACACCTAAATAAAGTGATTTGAGATGAGGGTGCGACCTATCTGGCGGCATGGTGATGTAGGCAGGTCCAACTGCCGAGTCGGTGAGGCCGGCGCGGTTGCGGTGGCCACCGGCGGCAGGGAAACAACGATGTCGCGACGGTCGACGGCTACGGGGAAGCAGCGCCGGGACTCTGGACGGATCCGAAGTTGGAGCCGCTCCGACGCCGTGAACAATGACGGGGGTGAATCGGCTCCGGTACGGTTCACGCGGCCGTCGTCGAGGCAGCTCCAGCAGCACGGAGCAAGAGGCACACGACCCAGTGCACGACGGCAAATGGACAGCGTCTCTGGCATTAGGGAGGAGGGCGGCTGTGAAATTGGTGCGGTAGGGGGCGCCATGGAGGAGGGGCTGAGGTTTCGCGGCTCGGGAGAAGGGAGCTTCCGGGGAGAAGGTGATTTGTCGCCCATG
>NC_057811.1:417927734-417928701 GCF_018294505.1 Triticum aestivum
TGTTTTATGGACGCATTTGTCTGAAATGTGAGGGGGAGTTACAGTTCTACCCCTGCCTTTAGGCTTCTCGGCTTGGGTCTGTGTACTGAGGGTCGGGGATAGTAGAGTAACTTTGCTTCTCCCCAAATAGTGGGCGGGAGCGATTTCAGGCGAGGAGGGCGTGTTTTGAAATATAGTGGGCGCGAGCGATTTCGGGCGAGGAGAGCATGTTTTGAAATAGTGGGTGCGAGCTATTTCGGGCGAGGAGAGCGTGTTTTGCCGACCATGGTTTATGAATTATTCGGCACATGTCATTTCGGCCGAGGAGAAGGCGCGCTTGGATGAAGTTACGAACCTACCCTCGATGCACAGCGGGCCAATTAATGCGTCTCCCACATAGGACGGTAATTTCGCGTCTCCCATTTATTTGCTCGGGCGAATTCCACCGAGCAGAGGATGTTTAACGGTTCATTCAAAATTTGGGAGAACGAGCATCCACGTCTACCTTACCAAGTCGATTCGAATCAAATTTAGAAATATTAGCTTGCCACTTCTTTTTTAGATGCAGAGATGATGCTCGGGAGTAATGTGTTTTTACATGCTCGTTGCTAGCGATTTACTATATGACAAATAGTTGACCCACTCAAAAACGGGAATCAAACCCAAAATGAAATATCTCGATTCAATGAAATAGCTCGTTCACCAGGTTAAAATAGTGAACTAAATCCAAAATTGAACACCTCAATCGAATAGCATGTTCTACAGTATTATAGTACTCCATGAACATGTTGAAAGTCAAATTAATGAACTTGTTTGATATATGCATATATCCGTTCATGTGTGGATTGGAGACAACATGTTCTCCAATTTAAATATTTGAATGCAAGTTTATATCGAAACATGGTTTATATCAGTCTTTGATGCATAAAACGCGACCTCCCCCTCTCCCGGACTCCTGCTCTCTCTCTCTCTCTCTCTCTCTCTCTCT
>NC_057811.1:417929208-417970540 GCF_018294505.1 Triticum aestivum
CTAGTTCGCATGCATATATACTCCATCTATAGGTCTCTCTCGCACACTATGTATGATTCTCTAGTCCAAGCTAGATATCTTGGGTGCACTCATCGTACGCACACAAATTCCTTGGCTCATTGCCCGTAACTCTGTCACACACCACTCTATCGTCTCGGAGCTCTTCCCCCCCTCTCAAACTCTCCATCTACCTGGGTCACACATACACATGCATATCTCACTCGCACTCGATAGGCCCATCTAAAACTCTATCTCTATCCCTCGTTCTCTCTCCATCTCACACGCACACACACACACACAATCTCATGCCTAGCTAGCTAAGTATGATGGTCTCTCACTCAATTGTAGGCACACGCAGTCCCCCCTATATGTATATGACTAGCTAATCTTAGTCTCCATCACAAACATGTGCATGGTCTATCTCGATTTCTCTCGGGGCATCTTTCTATCGCGCACGCACCTCCCTCGATCTCCCACCCATATAGTCCCCTCACGATCTCGAGGGGGTCTATCTATCACAAACACACCCTCTCGCCCTCCCCATGCGTCCATGTTCTCCATGTGTCCCTCTCGACCTTTGTTCCTTGTTGGCCAGACCTCTATTGGGCATGTGCTATAGGGGTGTCTCTCTCCGTTGCAAACAATCACACACTAGCTATCTTCGTGTATCTCCTCGCCTCGCTTTTCTATCTCGGAGATGCATGCGTGATATGTTCGCCTAAGAAACAAAAACACACACACTCTCTCTAATTCATCGTTTGTTGTCACTTTCTCTTTCACACACATACTCTTTTTGCACACTTACTCATTCTCCTTCACACACACTCGATCCCTCTCGACTTAGGCACTCTCCTCGGTCCATAGCATATTGATTTATTGAAAAGTCAAACATCACAAAGTTTGACCATGTACGTGGAGAAAAACAATTACATCTGGAACGGCAAACATATACCATTAGATTCACCATGAGATGTAGTTTCGTATGATGTATCTTTGGTATTGAAGATATAAATAACATTTGTGTAAACCTGATCAAAGTTTCCAAAGTTTGACTTCTAAAAAAATTACATGCACTGCATTATCGAGCGGATGGAATATCTCTTTCCCCCTCTTAGCTATCTGACACACCACTCAGCCTTATCGGGGCTCCTCAATCTCTCTCAAACTCTATATCTCCCTGGTTCACACATACACATGTCTCGCTCGCGCTATACATATAGACCCATCCAACACTCTCCGCCCTTGTTCTCTCTCTATGTGACACGCACCCCCCTAATAAGTACCATAATCCCTCACTCCATTATAGGCGCAAGCACTCCCCCCTAAGTATGATTATCTCTCACTAGCCATCAGGAACACACGTATTGTCTCCTTCCATCCATACGTCTATCTTGATATCTCCAGGGGTATCTTCTATCCCGCACACACCTTGTCACTCGATCTCCCACCCATGTAGTCCCATCACGAACTCTAGGGGATCTCTCTATGACAAACATACACTCTCTCCTCCCCATGTCTGCATTTTCTCCGTACGTCTCTCTCGACCTCTCTCCCTTGTTTGTCAGACCCCTCTTGGCCACGTGCTAGGGGTCTTGCTCTCTCGGTTGCAAACAACCACACACTATCTCCTCACCTTGCTTCCGTTGTCGAAAAAGTATATGTGATATGTTTGCATAAGACACACACGTTTTTTCTCGACTTTTGTTGAGTGTTGTCCATGTCTCTTTCACACACGCACACACACTTTTTTCACTCACTCTTTCTATTTCACTCTCTCTCTCTCTCTCTCTAGTTAGGGACTCTCTCACGTCCATAAGCATATGGATGTTTTGAAAGTCAAACCTCAGAAAAGTTTGACCAGGTATATGTGGAGAAAAACATTTACAGCTGGAAAGATCATTAGATTCATCACAACATGTACTTACTTCATACTATCATTTATCTTTGGTGTTGTAGATATAAGTAATTTCTTTATAAACTTGGTCAAAGTTTCAAAAGTTTGACTTCTAAAAAAATGTTGGAACTACATTATCGAACGGAGGGAGTGGCTCTTTCTCTCTCTCTTCTATCTCTCACGGGCCTCCCCTCTCACACGAACACTCTATACCGACGGATTATACGCTCACTGTGTCAGCGTATAGCTTCGTATATTGTTTAGTTGACCGGTCAACCAGTCCACATGCTGCCTTGTTAGCTCGTGTTTTGTATCTTCGTGTGCTGGCCCATGTGGCAGTGGGTGAAAATAAGTAAACTAGAGGCCCATCTGACACACGGTGAAGTAAACAAAGTTGAAACCACTCGGGGTAGCACCCCGCACGCTAGTAAATTGAGGGCGCATTGAGGACACACTTCTTCCGCGTGGAGGACGCACTCGCGCACAATTCACCACTGCGCAGCGGCATGCACAGAAGGACGCACTCGCGCACACCCAGCACACAACACACACCAGCACACGTGTACACCGGCGTCGCTGCCGGTTGAGATGGACGGCGAGGCAGCCAACAAGCGGAGGCGGCTCGAGCCAAAACCGCATTTGGTTAGCCTGGACTTCATCAGCAGCCTCCCCGACGACATACTGCTCGTCATCATCGGCCTCCTCCCCACCAAATCTGCCGTGCGGACCGCCCTGCTCTCCCGGCGGTGGCGCTCCCTCTGGCGCCGCGTCCCCCTAAACCTCACCGTCGACAGCTGCCTCTGCGATGGCGATTGCAAATGCATGGCCGTAGTCTCCAAGATCCTTTCATCGCACCCTGGGCCAGCCAGACGCCTTCACATCCGCATGTTCAGTATCAACTACAAGGTCCAACCCAAGTTCGACGAGTGGTTCTTATCCCCCGCCCTAGATCAGCTCGAGGAGCTCAGCTTTGAAGCTGGACGATGTCGCTCTCTGCCGCCGTCCGCGCTCCGCCTCGCGCCAACGCCGCGCCGCGCCAGCTTCAGCTCCTGCTATCTTCCCCAGATTAATGCCGCGCCCGCCCTTCTTCTCCCTCAACTCAAGCAGCTCGACCTCTTTGACGTTGTCATCTCGAAGAAGGCTATGGAGCACCTGCTCCGCAGCTGTACTGCGCTCGAGTACCTTCGTCTTGAGCAGATCCACGGGTTCATTAGCCTCCACATCGCCTCGACGAATCTCTGATGGATTTATGTGTCTTGCTGGCCCCGCAACAAGACATCAATTGGGAAGAGATCACTCTAGCTGTTCCACGTTATGGTCATTGAGAATGCGCCTTTCCTTGAGAGATTGCTTGTATCAGATCTAGAAGGTCCAACAAAAATCAGGGTCATTGACGCGCCGAAATTGACAGCGTTGGTGCATTCGTCTGACAAATTCTCCGAACTCTTTATTGGATCCATAATCGTTTAGGTACCACACTCCTCTTCTTCTCCGTCTTCTTGAAATTCACATTTTTAAATTTCTTCTTGATGTATTTACGACCGTCTTTCAGAAAATGATTCCCACAAGCTTGACCCAGTCTATGCGCACAGTGAAGATCTTGGCAATAAAATCTATCGGCCCCAATCTGGATCAAGTTGTTGGATTCCTTACATGCTTTCCGTGCATGGAGAAGCTACTCATCGAGGTGAAACTTCTGTCCTATTAGTAAACGGTAATCACAACGTAGCTCAATTTTTTCGTAATTTTCCCAAATTACGATGACAAGTGTAGTGTTCAAAACTGCATCTACGCACTGCACCGAAAGAAATGTTTTTAGTATTTTTTCTCACGTGATCACCTGCATCGTTTTGTTGTTGTACTACTATAGTATCATAGGCTAGTCACAGTGGAAAGTAACTTAGACTACTCCAGTAACTCTATGGTTACCCTAAGAGCAAGTACTACCTCCGTCCTGGTTCACTCTTCGTATTTTGTAGTATCAAAATTTGACCATAGATTTAACTGACAAAATGTTAATGCATGTCACTAAGAACTATATCGTTGGATTCGTATTTGAACATACTTTCAAATGGTGTAATTTTTAGTGACATGCATTGGCATTTTATTACATAAATATATGGTCAAAATTTTATACTAAATAAGAGGTAGTACAAAAGTGGGCTATAACGGCCCTCCACTATGTAGGCCAAAACACGTGCCAAATTCACTTGTGATGCATTTGGCATCGATGTCCCTCCATTGCTCACCTGGTGCCCCAATCTGGATCACCTACTTTGCTCCGGTGCCAAATTAACTCACGCAATGAACACTTGCGTGGGAGAGAGAGAGGACCGAGGCAATAAAAAAACACTTGTTTGGGAGAGTGAGTGGCTGGTGTAGTTGGTTTGATTGATTTTTTTATACATGTGGGTCTTTGTGCACAGCGGTGCCAACTCTCTCACATCGCGAGAGCGGTGCCAAAATCTTTTGATTTGACATTGATGCGTATTATGGCATCGGCCACATAGTGGAAGGCAACAAATGCCCAAGCTCTTCACGTACTCCTAGGTAAATGAGAGGAAAGAGAAAGAGAGAGAGAGAGAGAGTGAAAAAATATCACTAGCCAGCCAACCCTATCGTATGAGCGAATGATATTGGTACCTCTTGATGACACGACAATCTTATACAGCCAGCTGCTCTAATATGTTCTCTTCTTTTGGAGATAAAAAAAGACCTGAAAGTGAAAAATGTGCTGCACTATAACAATCTCATCGAATGCCTTGATCTCCATCTTACAGAAATTGAGTTGATCGACTACCGAGGCAGCACATCTGAGATTAAATTGGTCAGGTTCTTTGTTCTGGAGGCAAGTGTGCTCAAGGTAATGAGGTTTGGCGTTCTCTGGCGCAACAATGAATGGCGTGCTGATCACCGCAAGCGTCTAAGCCTAAATGAATAAGTCTCCGCAGAAGCTGAATTTGTTTTTGAAACATCAAGTGGCCAAAGACTCGAAAACTTATTTGCCCATTAGTGACTTGTCAGGGCGGTGGATTTTAGTTTGTACGATAATGCTGCATCCACCTAAAGTAACAAAAGTTCTTACGTAAACTTCCTAGTAATTCCCTCTTCGTAGATGCAGCATTACTCCTAACATTTGTAATATCAGTTTGAAACTTGTAATATTGCCGTGTCCTACTCCAGCGTTTTCAAAATCCTGCGAATCAAAGAGGTCCTAAGTTGGTGATGATGTTGTGCATGCCATCTTTCACCAATAGCCGTCGGATCTAGATCTGACGCATACAAACCAAACTTCTGCAGTTTTGCAAAAAGATGCCCGCTCTTGTTCCCTATTTACAAACAACTCCTTGTCTCTCACAATCAGCCTTATCTCCTCCCCACCACATCTAGAAGGCCATGGAAAAATCTGGCGTGATGGCCGCTGCCGGCGCTGTCCACCCCCAATCTTGGTGTTTCGTGCAATGCACGAGCATCTACGCACGGGAAATTATGTCGATGACGGCTAGTTGTAAGCAGGCTAGCTCTATAGCCATGATGACAGTGACTGCAGATGGTGAGGCTGACTATGGTTTGCCGAACACGGCGCCTACACTCAGGTGTCATCTCCGACGCAGGGTCTTGTCACTTCACTGTGAGGAGCAGCACATAATAATTTGACCAACGGGTAGTACAGTACTACTACATTGGTACTACTACTACTAGTACTAGCACCACTAGCTGGATTTAGTAGTACTACCACGTCCATCTGGATTTAGTATTTAACTAGCAACATCTAGTAATGCATGTCACAAAAAATGTACTACTCCCTCTGTAAATAAGTACATGGTGTATTATTTTATTCCTTCCGGTAGATGGCTCAAATCTGAAGTCTCATCAATCAGACTACTATTGTACTCACCGAGCGCTCAACTTGGTAAGCTACCAACAAAAAATTGTAATTAAAGACTACTATTGTACTCCCTCCGTACTGGTGCATTAGTCACGTTACGAAAACCAAATAGTAATCCCAAACTTTTAGGCGCGGTGCATTAACTACCCACCTCGTTCCCTGTTTTTTGCCACAAAAAACGAAATCACCCAATACGAGACGTGGGGTGCGTATGCATCCAATGACTTGAGACTACTCCCTCCGTCTAGGTGTATAAGTCATCTTAGAGCAAGTGAAAAAGAGGTGGGCTCTCATGCAAGAGCCTAGCTATATGCGGATTCCTAGGCCGATACAATAAATATGAAGAAAGAGAGAGAGAGAAGATGAGAAAAAGTAGTACTCTTATAGCCAGCCTTATAGCTAACCTTATTGTATGAGTGGCTACAAGTGATGGCTCTATATGACATGGCAACATCATATAGCCAGCAGCTGGCTATACTATTAACACCGTGACCAAGACGAAGGGGAAAGCGAGAGAACTTAATGTCTTTTTGCTAATTAATAGCATTACATGCAATGAACTTATACTAGTGTCATGCATATGACACTAGTCTAAGTTACTACCTTCATAGTGCAAAGTAACATAGTAGTAGTGTCATAGATGGCTTTATTTATTAGCTTGTAGACTCATCTTTTCTTGGAAAACGCTATGTTACAGTAACATATTATGTTACTCTAAACACATCTCTCCTCATTAAATACATGCCACATAAGCAAACTTGTCTTGGACTGCGGTATGTTACTTGCTAAGTTACTCCCACTATGACTAGCCTTAGCACAACATTTTCTGTTACATGCATTAACATTTTATTAGTTAAATCAAAGGTCAAAACTTGGTGCAAAATGCAAAGGGGACCAATAAACAAGTAAACATCAAAGTTCTCTCGTTTGGCCCCAACTAGAGGTCCGGTAAGATGACTATACTGCACTGGCACGGAGGGGGACGCAGCTTCATTGACTTACTGCACCTGCCTTTGGGTGTATGACACGTGGGCCCAACAAGTGGCTGGCCCACCTGTCATACAGCCAAAGGCGGGTGTAGTTAAGGCACCGGAGATCAGTCCCACAGGGACGCAATTTTATTGACTTACTGCACCTGACTTTGGTGTATGACAGGTGGGCCCAACTGGTGGCTGGCCCACCTATCATACAGCCAAAGGCAGGTGCAGTATAGGGCCAAGGAGTAGATGGCCAACACACACGTCGCAAGATCAGTTGACTAGAAGCTAGACCCATGGAGGCGATGAGCGCGAGCATCAGCCGGTTGTGCCAGATGGTCCACGACGCGGGCCTGCGGCCTGGCACCAAGGATCGTCTCCAGGTCGTGCTTGAGGCCGCCAGGGCGAGAGGCTGCTTGGACGATAGCTTCGTCTCCTTGTTCGACGAGGTCCTCGTCGGCTTCCTCGACAAGTTCACCGTCGTCAAGAAGCTCGCGGACGACCTTGACGTACGCCTCCAGCCCACGCGCCCAGGCTCTGTGATGCCCGCCACCCTCAACGCCCTCTATGGTGACAACCTCTTCGACGCACTTGTGGCCCTGCGACTGCCCGCCGTCGCGCCGGAGAATGTCCACGTCGAGGTCGCGCTCGCCGCGTAGTGCCTGGCGCAGCAAGACATCGTCGACATAATCACCCACATCTACGCGCAAATCGTCCACAAGGACTACTACGTGCAAGAGGAGGACGATAGGTCACTGGCCTTCTTGGACCGCAGGGCAACTTTGGACGGCATTGTTCAGAAGCACGTTGAGCTCGCCACTGCTCCTCACACGTTGGTTGGTGACCCGACGCACTAGGGCATGAGGATCTCGTTGATGGATCCGTATGTATCTTTATCTTTCTGTCAGATCCATGTAGTAGTATATGAAACTACTAGTAATTATCTTACCTTTCACATCAACTTCATAATTTTCATACGTACTCCATGCATGAACCGCGCCAGAACCAAACTTATCATTACTCTAGGGAAAATCGTTATTTCTATCTATCGGTCGCGCCATGGAGCAGAACCAAATTTTACAAGTTACAAGTTCAAAACGAAAAGCCTACCGTGTTCGCGTCGCACCCCCACACGGTTGGTCCGGCACGCCGCTCAAGGGGGAATGCGTGATGTGTTGCATTTTCACTTACAAGTGGGACCGCAGTTGAGCAAACCGACTATCGGCAAAACCCCACCCCGCCCACCGCGCGATGGCTGAGAAAACAGGAGGGAGAAGAGATGGTTGTAGCACGGACTCCAAGAAAATTGGTGTCAGATGGGACTCGTGTGCCGTACTGCTAGATGTGAATGCTAGTTATGGCCCATGCCACCCCACTATATCGAGCCTATATCGAGGTGCTGGTAACATACAACAAATTTCCTGGAGTTCATGCTCAGTCCTCCTCTATCTCTCTTCTCAGCCAGCCAGCAGACGCGTGGAGCCCATCGTCTGTTTGCTCACATGCGGTCCCACATGTCAGTTAAAACGCAAGAGCACCCACTGAACCTACACATCTTACACCTCGACGTGCTGGTGATGAAAAACAAATCCAATAAAGATCTTCGGCGGCCGCTTTTGGAGTTACTAAAGAGTAGTAATATTCTATTTACAGTTTAACCCAAGATGCACATCACGTGGCTTGAACTAGCACTTCATTTTCTTGCATGACACGACCTGGATGCTGGATGTCCCACGTGTCGGCAAAAGGAGGAAGAACTCGACCAAATCTTCTCCACATTTAGACCGGAGGAGTAGGAAACACGGCAAGCCTTGTGCCTACATCATACTACGTACAAGCCCACCTCACGCAGTCACGCTATCACCATATTTCTCGGTCTCCGCGTGACACCTAGCTCTAGTTGATCTAACTAGAACTAACTATTGTGCTAGCATACTCCAATATTGGTTGGCTCTATGTGATGTGGCAACTTCATATAACTGGATGCTGGCTATACTACTACGGCACTAACACTCTAAGAAGTGAGTCGAAAACCATTTATAAAATGAGTTTATGACATGCATATGCAAATGTACCATTCATTACATACAACAAGTCATCAACACACAACGATAACGAGGATACATGTTGGATTATAGATTAGTTCCAACAAAACATTCTAGTAAATACTAAAGTTTTCATCACACAACAAATAACAAGCAATGAAATAAACTTCAGCTCAACCAATCCTCGGCATTGGAAATGCTTGCTTTGAACTAGAAGAGTTTCTCTAGGAAGGGCCAGCTACTGTCAATATCGAGACCAACGCAGGACTGATCATCCGGGCTGAAGCGGCCTATTTCATGACCCATATTGTGATAGCCATGGTAGGGAAGCATATCAATGCCATAGATACAGTTGCTTCTCATAAATGGTATTAACGTTGTGTGAACAGCAGTTGGATCGCCTTTCACCGTCATTGGATAGTTTTGTCCAAGGAAGAGCGAGTTTCCTCCAAGAGTATCAATACTAAACCAGGGAGAAGTTGTTGGCGCTAGCACAGTAGTATCCACCCCGAATACCCTGCAATGGATGTTGGAATAGGTCCAGAGAGTGTGACCATGGGAGACAACACCTGCTTCCTTAGTAACATCAGCAGTGCCCTGTATACAGACAAGAAGAGGTGATCCATCGGAATAAGTTGCCAGGCGCCACTAAGTATATGGGTCCTCATGCTCGTGATCATCATCATCGTCATCTCCCCCTTGGTTATAAATTTTTTCAAGTATAGGTGGTGGAATGTTCACAGGACCTTGGAAACACAAGAAGGTTAATTAGTAAAGGGAAACTAGCTAACCCGCATGCATGTGGATGAAACAATTATAATTACGGTGGAAGACAAACGTACCGAAAGCATCAGGATTCCATGCAAAAACAGTGCCACGAGTGGTGGCGGCAAACACAAGACCCTCGTACTGAATTGCATCACAGTACTCATTCGTGTACAGAAATTGAATTTTGAGCAATATCCATCGCGGCGTGGAAGTAAGGACGGCAACAATCTTGTCGAAGATAGCAACAACTTCATAGTCCGTGTACTCCCAAGAGCGGTCGGGAACTCGACAAATTGCTATCTTCCATAGACGACAGTCACCATGATCGTAGTTGAACGCACATAGAATACCGGTGTGCTCAATCTCTGGGTAGTCTGAGATTTTTGGAAGTGGAACCCGATGACGAGTGTACACATTCACAAGTTCCCACTCGCAGTTGTACCCAATATAAACAACCCAATCTCCATTTGCGCCTGCCCAAGCCTTACCGTCAAGCGATGGCATCTTAATGTCACACGTATCATCATCAAGCGGCACCAACTTGCACAAGGCGAGGCTTGTGTCGTCCGCACGCCAGTGATTAGGGTCACGGTGAAGAAGATAGGGGAGATCAAACCGCTCCTGGACCATTGGGTTCTTTGTAATGATGTTATTAGTTGAGTTGAGAATGGTCTTGAACGAACCTGCCATGGTAGCCGAGGTGATGAAGTCACACCGATCAATGAGTTCCTCCACCACGTCATCTTTCAGATCGGGCAAGAATAACGGGGTCATTTCCGGCCAGTTCCCTCCATGGAGAAGACGATCAAACAATGGCAGAAGGAAGGGTGATGGAAAATGGAGGAGGAGGAAGAGCGTGCGACAGCAGTTCCAAATCGAGAGGGAAAGGCGAAGAGGCGGTGGACGGTTGCCACGGTACACGAAGAGGCGCCCCGTCCTACATAGACGTCCATTCGGAAATTGTACAAAAGGACTCGTCGTCGTCTCACTGACATGTTGGAAAGGGACCACAAGTCAACGAAGAGGCTAGTGGGGAGCGGATGGTTGCCACAGAGGTCACACACTGACGACAAGGCCGTCCTGTCATACTTAGTGCCCGCGCGAGATGGCTTCTGTCCCCCACACGAGCGAAGCCACTTCGCACCCCCACATGATTGGTCTGTCATGCCGCTAGGCCAACTCCAACGTGTGCAGCTCGGACGCGCGCTCGCTCAGCCCCCTTTCCCTCGACGCCCCCGAGCTACCCAACCACGGCTATGTGTTTTGCGCACCCGGCGGCCGGATTTGGAGCGGATCCAGTCGGGCTTGAGCTCGCCTGGCTGTGGGAGGACGCGCCGCGCCATGGACTGGCCGGGCACCGGGCCGGAAGGCCCCGGCAAGGCCGCAAGCCGGGCACCGGGCCAGAAGGCCCCGGCAAGGCCGGAAGTACTGACTCCTCCTCTAGCCGCTCGAATCTACACCGTCGACGGTCCGCTGGTAGATAAATGAATGGCAGTCGACCGGGCTCGGTGCTGGCCCAAAAGCTCGTCGGCGCACCGTTGCCACTCATTACGTGCGACGACTGCCCAAAGAAGGTCTTGCGCCACGTGTCTACAACGCCGGAACATCCCGGATGGGTGTTCATCAAGTGCTCAACCGATGGGGTATGTGCTACTTTAGCTTCGGTTGTGCTCTCGGATTAGACTAGTTGTGCTAACTTAAAATTTTATTGTGTAGAATGGATGCAAGTTTTGGTATTGGGAAGAAGAGTACATCGACATATTGACAGAGCGCAATTTAGTAGATGTTCTAGTACTTTTAGCTAGCATAGAGGCTAGAGATGAGACTAGTGCACTTGTTGATAGAATAGAGGCTAGACATGGGACTAGATGCAAGGAAGCAACGTCTACTTCTTTACACTCGAAGAAGAAAGAAGCACGGAAGATCGAGCCTCCGCAGATCAACAATGAATGCATCAAGAAGGCACTAATCCAACTTACAGAAGCAGTTATGGAAGTTGGATATCTTCTAAAATGTATTCTTGTGGTTCTTGTTTTCTTTGGTCTTGCTTTTCTAGTCAAAATTTGGTGATGTATTTCCATGTACCAAAAATCAATGATGAAAAAAGATATGTGTTTGCAATAAAAATGTACGCGCCCGGGATGCATCCGCGCGTTGGGCGCACGGCCACCGCGGTCGGGAAATGGCCCAGACACGACCCCACTGCCCTGCCCAAAAGGATAGAATCCAGGCAAAACAGAGATCCGTTAGGGGTCGTGCGTTGGAGTTGGCCTTACAAGTGGGACCGCAGTTGAGGAAACCGACTATCGGAAAATACCCACTTCGCCCGCCACACGATGGCTGAGTTAGAGAAACGAGGAGGTTGAAGAGATAGTTGTAGCATGGAATCCCAGAAATATGGTATCAGATGGAAGTCGTGCTGGTGGCGTGTGCCATACTCCTGGACGTGAATGCTTGTTCTGGCCCATGCCACCCTACTATATATCGAGGATTAAAGGTGCTGGTTACGTACAGCGAACACATTAACATATGGCCCACCTCACACTGTGGCCAAATTTTATGGAGTCTGTGCTAGGTTAAAAAGTGTTCATTGTGAGGGTGGGTGGCTGGTCTCAAGTTTAAAACTTGTTGTATTACGTATACATAGACGTAGAGATAGTGCCGCAGTTTTGAAAGTTTGAACCCAAACATCAGAATGCAATTTCTACTGGACTCATCCGAGGACCTAGGATGATGGGATTCACAGCTACAGTAAAAACACCCGCCCGACGCATGAAGCATGTTAACCTAGTACAAATAGTAGTACTATTTTGATTGGACTCATCCGATAACCTTTTGCAATGCACGTACAATTATGTATTCGGAAAATATTTTTTTGCCTCGTCGCAGCACCCACTTAGAGAAGCGACTCGAAAGCCATTCATAAATTTAGTAAGTTTATCACAGGTCCTATTCCTGCGTTTTCAAAATCCTGCGAATCAAACAGGTCCTGAGTTGGAGATGATGTTGTGCCTGCCATCTTTCACCAATAGCCGTCGGATCTAGATCTGACGCATACAAACCAAACTTCTCCAGTTTTGCAAAAAGATGCCCGCACTTGTTCCCTATTTACAAACAACTCCTTGTCTCTCACAATCAGCCTTATCTCCTCCCCACCACATCTAGAAGGCCATGGAAAAATCTGGCGCGATGGCCACTGCCGGCGCCGTCCACCCCCCAATCTTGGTGTTCCGTGCAATGCACGGGCATCTACGCACAGGAAATTATGTCGAACACGGCTAGTTGTAAGCAGGCTAGGTCTACATCCATGATGATAGTGACTGCAGACGGTGAGGCTGACTATGGTATGCCGAACACGACGCCTATACTCAGGTGTCATCTCCAGCGTAGGGTCTTGTCACTTCACTGTGAGGAGCAGCACGTAATAATTTGACCAACGGGTAGTACAGTGCTACTAGATTGGTAGTACTACTACTACTACTAGTACTAGCACCACCATCTGGATTCAGTAGTACTACCACGTCCATCTGGATTTAGTATTTGACTAGCAATATCTAGTAATGCATGTCACAAAAAATGTACTACTCCCTCTGTAAATAAATACATGGTGTATTATTTTATTCCTATCGGCGAGATAACTTAATGTCTTTTTGCTACTTAATAGGATTACATGCAATGAACTAACCACTGCATGTGATGTTTGCTAGTCTCAAGTCATTGAAAGCATGCGCGGGCACGGAGGGGGACGCAACTTCATTGACTTACTGCACCTGCCTTTGGGTGTATGACACGTGGGCCCAACGGGTGGCTGGCCAACCTGTCATACAGCCAAAGGCAGGTGCAGTAGAGGGGCGAGGATTAGATGGCCAACACGCACGTGAATTCAACACAGTCTGCACTTCTCATATAAATGCTCCCGCTAGTCGAATCTACGAAATCCTACGCACCTACGCACCCAAGGGCAAGAGTGATCACTCCAATCGCAAGATCAGTTAACTAGAAGCTAGACCCATGGAGCCGATGAGCGCGAGCATCAGCCGGCTGTGCCAGATGGTCCATGATGCCGGCCTGCGACCGGGCACCGAGGAATGTCTCCAGGTAGTGCTTGAGGCCGCCAGGGCGAGGGGCCGCTTGGACGACAGCTTCGTCTCCTTGTTCGACGAGGTCCTCGTCGGCTTCCTCGACAAGTTCACCGTCGTCAAGAAGCTCGCGGACGACCTTGACGTACTCCTCCAGCCCACGCGCTCAGGCTCTGCGATGCCTGCCACCCTCAACGGCCTCTATGGTGACAACCTCTTCAACGCACTGGTGGCCCTGTGACTACTCGCCGTCGCGCCGGAGAATGTCCACCTCGAGGTCATGCTCGCCGCGCAGCGCCTGGCGCAGCAAGACACCATCGGCATAATCACCCACGTCTACACGCAAATCGTCCACAAGGACTACTACATGCAAGAGGAGGACGATAGGACGCTGGCTTTCTTGGACCGCAGGGCAACCTTGGACGGCATTGTTCAGAAGCACGTTGAGCTTGCCGCCAACGCCGCTGCTCCTCACACGTCGGTTGGTGACCCGGTGCACTACGGCGTGAGGATGTCGTTGATGGATCCGTATGTATCTTTATCTTTCCGTCAAATCCATGTAGTAGTATATGCTACTACTAGTAATTATCTTACCTTTCGCATCAACTTCATAATTTTCCTACGTACTCCATGCATGAACCGCGCCAGAACCAAACTTCTCATTACTCTAGGGAAAACCGTTATTTCTATCTATCGGTCGCGCCATGGAGCAGAACCAAATTTTACAAGTTACAAGTTCAAAAGGAAAAGCCTGCCGTGTTCGCGTCACACTCCCACACGGTTGGTCTGGCACGCCGCTCAAGGGGGAATGCATGCTGTGTTGCATTTTCACTTACAAGTGGGACCGCAGTTGAGCAAACCGACTATCAGCAAACCCCCACCCCGCCCACCGCGCGATGGCTGAGAAAACAGGAGGGAGAAGAGATGGCTGTAGCACGGACTCCAAGAAAATTGGTGTTGGATGGGACTCGTGTGGGTGACGTGTGCCGTACTGCTAGACATGAATGCTAGTTATGGCCCATGCCACCCCACTATATCGAGGTGCTGGTTACATAGAACAAATTTCCTAGAGTCCGTGCTCATCCCTCCTCTATCTCTCTTCTCAGCCAGCCAGCAGACGCGCGGAGCCCATCGTCTGTTTGCTCATATAAGGTCCCACATGTTAGTGAAAACGCAAGAGGACCCACTGAACCTGCACATCTTTCACCTCGACATGCTGGTGATGAAAAACAAATCCAATAAAGATCTTCGGTGGCCGCTTTTGGAGTTACTCAAGAGTAGTAAGATTCTATTTACAGTTTAACCCAAGATGCACATCACATGGCTTCAACTACCACTCTATTTTCTTGCATGACATGACCTAGATGCTGGATGTCCCACGTGTCGGCAAAAGGAGGAAGAACTCGACCAAATCTTCGGTTGTGCTCTCGGATTAGACTAGTTGTGCTAACTTAAAATTTTATTATGTAGAATGGATGCAAGTTTTGGTATTGGGAAGAAGAGTACAATGATATATTGATAGAGCGCAATTTAGTAGATGTTCTTGCACTTTTAGCTAGCATAGAGGCTAGAGATGAGACTAGTGCACTTGTTGATAGAATAGAGGCTAGACACGTCTACTTCTTTACACTCGAAGAAGAAAGAAGCACGTAGGATCGAGCCTCCGCAGATCAACAATGAATATATCGAGAAGGCACTAATCCAACTTACAGGAGCAGTTATGGAAGTTGGATATCTTCTAAAATGTATTCTTGTGGTTCTTGTTTTTCTAGTCAAAATTTTGGTGATGTATTTCCATGTACCAAAAAATCAGTGATGAAAAAAAGATATGTGTTTGCAAAGAAAAATGTACGCGGCCGGGATGCGTCCTCGCGTTCGGCGCACGGCCACCGCATCTGAGAAATGGCCCGGACACGACCCCATTTCCCTACCCAAACGGACAGAATCCGGGCAAAATGGAGGTCTATTTGGGGTCGTGCGTTGGAGTTGGCCTTACAAGTGGGACCGCAGTTGAGGAAACCGACTATCGGCAAACCCCCACCTCGCCCGCCGCACGATGGCTGGGTTAGAGAAACGACGAGGTTGAAGAGATTGTTGTAGCACGGACTCCAAGAAATATGGTGTCAGATGGAAGTCATGCTGGTGGTGTGTGCCGTACTCCTGGAAGTGAATGCTTGTTCTGGCCCATGCCACCCTACTACTCCTACTACTTATAGTAGTAGTATCGAGGATTCAAGGTGCTGGTTACATACAGCGAACACATTAACATATGGCCCACCTTACACTGTGGCCAAATTTCCTGGAGTCTGTGCTAGGTTAAAAAGTGTTCTTTGTGAGGATGGGTGGCTGGTCTCAAGTTTAAAACTTGTTGTATTACGTACGTAGACGTAGAGATAGTGCAGCATGTGAAGCTAGTACAAATAGTGTACTATTGTTGATTGGCCTCATCCGATAACCTGTTGCAATGCACATACAATTATGTATTCGGAAAATATTTTTTTGCCTCATCGCAGCACCCACTCAGAGAAGCGACTCGAAAGCCATTCATAAATTTAGTATGTTTATCACAGGCATATCATTTTATTACATACAACAGATCATCAACCCAGAATGACAACGAGGATACATTATAAATACTAAAGTTTTCATCACACAACAAATAACAAGCAATGAAATGAACTTCAACTCAACCAATCCTCGGCGTTGGAAACGCTTGCTTTGAACCACAAGGGATTCTCTGGGAAGAGCCAGCTACTGTCAATCTCGATACCAACGCATGACTGATCATCCAGGCTGAAGCGGCCTACTATATCACGACCAGGGTAGGGAACCACTGCAATGTCCGACGTATAGATACAATTGCTTCTCATAAATGGTAGTAACGTTGTGTCAACAACAGTTGGATCGCCTTTCACCATCATTGGATAGTTTTGTCCAAGGAAGAGCGAGTTTCCTCCAAGACTATCAATACTATACCAGGGAGAAGGTGTTGGCGCTAGCACACTAGTATCCATCCCGAATACCATGCAACGGGTGTTGGAATAGGTCCGGAGAGTGCGACCATGGGATACAACACCTGCTCCCTCAGTAGTAACATCGACAGTGGGCTGTATGCAAACAAGAAGTGGTGATCCATTGGAATTAGTTGCCAGCCGCCAGTGAGCATATGGGCCCTGCTCGTCCTCATGCTCGTGATCATCACCATCGTCATCTCCCCCTTGGTTATAAAATTTTTCAAGTATAGGTGGTGGAATGTTCACAGGACCTTGGAAACACAAGAAGAAGGTTAATTAGTAGAGAAGGGAAACTTGCTAACTCGCATGCATGTGGATGAAACAATTATAATTACGGTGGAAGACAAACTACCGAAACTACGAGGATCCCATGCAAAAACAGTGCCACGAGTGGTGGCAGCAAACACAAGACCCTCGTATTCAATTGCATCACAATACACATCCGTGTATAGAAACTGATTTTTGAGCAATATCCATCCAGTCGAACCATGAAGGACGGCAACAAACTTGTCGAAGATAGCAACAACTTGATAGTTCTTGTAATTCCAAGAGCGGTTGGGAACTCGAGAAATTGCTATCTTCCATAGACGACAGTCACCATGATCATATTTGAACGTACGTAGATCATTTGTGTGCTCAACCTCAGGGCACTCGGAGATTTTTGGAAGTGGAATCTGCTGACGAGTGTACACATTCACAAGTTCCCACTCACAATTGTACCCAATATAAACAACCCAATCTCCATTTGCGCCTGCCCAAGCCTTGCCCTCAAGCGATGGCATCTTAACATCATACGTATCATTATCAAGCGGCATCAACTTGCACAAGGCGAGGCTTCCCTCGTCCCCGTGCCAGTCAGCAGGGTCACGACGAAGAAGATAGGGGAGATCAAACCGCTCCAGGACCCTTGGGTTCCATGTAATGGTGTTATTAGTTGAGTCGAGAATGTTCTTGAACGAACCTGCCACGCTAGCCGAGGTGATGATGTTGCACCGATCAATGAGTTCCCCCACCACGTCATCTTTTAGATCGGGGCAAGAATAACGGGGTCGTTTCAGGCTTGTTCCCTCCATGGATAAGACCATCGAACAATGGCAGAAGGAAGGGTGAAGGCAAATGGAGGAGGGAGGAAGAGCGTGCGACAGCAGTTCCAAATCGAGAGGGAAAGGCGAAGAGTCGGTGGACGGTTGCCAGTTTGCCACGCTACACGAAGAGGCGCCCCGGCCTACATGTCCTTTCAGAAATTGTACAAAAGGACTCGCCGTCGTCTCATTGACATGTTGGAACGGGACCACATGTCAACGAAACATGGTGTGTAATTTCTCGTACAAAATGCAATCTGGCCGCGTTGGCCCGAGGTGCCGCATTAGTTATCGACCTTTATTTTTTTAACATACAATCTGAGTGGATAGCTCCTGTGGTCATCACACGTGAGCGGATATATAGGTGGGCTAGGTGGGCAGGCGGTAAGTGCTAAAAGAGTTGATCTCAAAAAAATAGTTGATCCAATGCTTGGTTTTGTTTGGATTTTCCAACTATGACCATTGGATAGAGTGAATCAATGGCTTACGTTCAAAGTTATTCTCATACTATAGAATGGTATAGGAACGTGGAGAGATTTGGTTGATTTTATATCACTGAGTAATATAAAATATTATGAGTGCAAACGCTCCACCCCGAGGTTTGTTGCTCCTTCTCGGTCGTCGGGAATCTATGTTCTTCCACTCTTTCGTTTAAGACATGAGCTTTGTTCATCCTTTTGCCGACACGCGGGACATCTATATGCCTCCATTTTACAAAATCATACTATATGCCTCCATGACACGCGGGACATCTAGCATCAAGGTGGCGTGTCATGCAAGAAAATGGATATATGCAGTGCGTAAGTGAGTCGTGCACTTCGATGGCACCTAGTACCACACAATATTTTTTTCTCCTCGATGGCACGTGAATAGTGCACGTACTCAATGACAGAGCACGGGATGGTAGCCATGGACATGGTCGGCCCTTTTTGAAGAGAGTACTAATAAATAACTTTGATGTGTCCCGTCAACTCGCAGAATGACGAGAAGCTTGCTTACTACGCCTTCTCCCTCGCCAACGCGTGCGCGGTGGCTCGCAGCCGTGGAGAAACTTTTGCTTACAAGCGGTGGACGTGTAGCAGTTCATTTGGTCAGATTGCCAGAAGTACTACTGTAGTACCATCATTATTGTTCGACTTCCGGAAGAGGAGAAGAGCCAAGCGCAAGGTCACCTACTAACCTAGTACAGTACTACTATAGCCAAAGCTGGTCCACCCTTTTAGAGCATGGTTAATTAATATAGGCGGCTCTTGCAGCGGCACATCATTTAGAGCAAGTACTCTCTTCGTAGGAACAAAGGAAGTGAAACAAAAGTTGGAGTGGATGCTAGATTGCCAATTAAAACATGATTACATAGGAAAAAAAGTCCTATAGCATTCTATCCTATGAATCAAACGACCAATGTAGGAAAATTATGAGGGGGGTCTCTCCAACAGTGTTCCTTGGCTCGCACCTAGCATCACGGTGGTCGAACTTGGAGTCATTCATCTGGTACACGTGGCATCTCAGATCTGGACACAAGGTGACGCGACCTCTCACTTCCTCCGCCATTTGAAGAGGCGCGCCGGTGGAGGGCTAGCATACTCCAATATTAGGTTGGCTCTATGTGATGTGGCAACTTCATATACTAATCGGATGCTGGCTATACTACTACGGTACTCACACTGCAAGAAGTGACTCGAAAACCATTCATAAATTGAGTCTATGACATGCATTTGCAAATGTACCATTCATTACATACAACAAGTCATCAACACACAACGACAACGAGGATACATGTTGGATTATAGATTATTTCCAACAAAACATTCTAGCAAATACTAAAGTTTTCATCACACAACAAATAACAAGCAATGAAATGAACTTCAACTCAATCAATCCTCGGCGTTGGAAACGCTTGCTTTGAACCATAGGTGCTTTGGGAAGGGCCATCTATTGTCAATATCGAGAGCAACGCAAGACTGATCATCCAGGCTGAAGCGGCATATATCAGGACCAGGGTAGGGAACCACCGAAATGTCCGAGGTATAGATACCGTTGCTTCTCTTAAATGGTAGTAACATTGTGTCAACAGCAGCTGGATCGCCTTTCACCATCATTGGATAGTTTGGTCCAAGGAAGAGCGAGTTTTCTCCAAGACTATCAATACTGAACCAGAGAGAAGGTGTTGGCGCTAGCACACTAGTATCCATCCTGAATACCATGCTACGGGTGTTGGAATAGGTCCGGAGAGGGCGACCATGGGAGACAACACCTGCTTCCTCAGTAGTAACAATCTGAGTGCACTGTATACACACAAGAAGAGGTGATCCATCGAAATTAGTTGCCAGGCGCCACTGAGTATATAAGTTCTGCTCCTCCTCATGCTCGTGATCATCACCATCGTCATCTCCCCCTTGCTTATAAATTTTTTCAAGTATAGGTGGTGGAATGTTCACAAGACCTTGGAAACACAAGAAGAAGGTTAATTAGTAAAGGGAAACTTGCTAACCCGCATGCATGTGGATGAAACAATTATAATTACGGTGGAAGACAAACATGCCGAAACTACGAGGATCCCATGCAAAAACAGTGCCACGAGTGGTGGCAGCAAACACAAGATCCTCATATTCAATTGCATCACAGTACTCATCCGTGTGCAGAAACTGATTTTTGAGCAATATCCATGGACGACGAACCGTGGAATGAGTAAGGATGGAAACAAGCTTGTCGAAGATAGCAACAACTTCATAGTTCTTGTAATTCCAAGAGCGGTTGGGAACTCGACAAATTGCTATCTTCAGTAGACGACAGTCACCATGATCGTATTTGAACGTACGTAGATCATCTGTGTGCTCAACCTCAGGGCACTCTGAGATTTTTGGAAGTGGAATCCGCTGACGAGTGTACACATTCACAAGTTCCCACTCGCAATTGTACCCAATATAAACAACCCAATCTCCATTTGCGCCAGCCCAGGCCTTACCCTTAAGCGATGGCATCTTGACATCACACATATCATTATCAAGCGGCATCAACTTGCACAAGGCGAGGCCTCCGTCGTCCGTGCCCATGCGAACAGGCTTATAGCAAAGAAGATAAGGGAGATCAAACCACTCCTGGACCCTTGGGTTCCTTGTAATGATGTTATTAGTTGAGTCGAGAATGGGCTTGAACGAACCTGCCATGCTAGCCGAGGTGATGACGTCGCACCGATCAATGAGTTCCTCCACCACGTCATCTTTCAGATCAGGGCAACAATAACGGGGTCGTTTTCGGCTTGTTCCCTCCATGGAGAAGACGATCGAACAATGGCAGAAGGAAGGGTGAAGGCAAATGGAGGAGGGAGGAAGAGCGTGCGACAGCGGTTCCAAATCGAGAGGGAAAGGCGAAGAGTCGGTGGACGGTTGCCAGTTTGCCACGGTACACGAAGAGGCGCCCCGGCCTACACGTCCTTTTAGAAATTGTACAAAAGGACTCGTCGTCGTCTCACTGACATGTTGGAACGGGACCACATGTCAACGAAACATGGTGTGTAATTTATCGTGCAAAATGTGATCTGGCCGCGTTGGCCCGAAGTGCCGCATTATTTCTCGACTTTATTTTTTTAATGGCGTGCCGTTCAGTTTTGAAGCATGACTAACTGGTACTGTTTGCAGAGAAAATATAAACTACTCTACCACTACTCCACCTCTAGTACTAGTAGTACAAAAAAGATATATAGGCTGGAGCTTCAGAGCTTTCTTGCTAAGGGCTGCCCACTTGCTTCTCACACTATCACCCTCTCTCCAGATCTAAAAAAGACGGCCTCTCTCTCCCTCCTCACCGGTGGTCACAAATCCGCTGGGGAAGAAAAGGACGTGCAGCGTTGACGCACTCGTCGGCGGTGAGCGAGGTCACGCACTGACGACAAGGCCGTCCTCTCAGACCTAGCGCCCGCGCGGGATGGCCTCCGTCCCCAAGCTCGCTGCCGTAGTGCGTGCGGAGGACGACGACCACGAGCGAAGCCACTTCCCGCCGACCCTCAGGTATGCTACCTCTTTTCGAACCATACCCTTGTTCTATTGCCCCATCTGCCACGTCGCTGCATGTGGATCTTTTTCCACTCCACCATCATCCCAATTTCCTGTCCTCTGCTCTGCTGGTCACGCAGACGAAAACCTTAATTTGCACTATTAAAGGAAACCCTACTTCATGCAAACTAATCCATGTCTGGGTTGAATAAGGAAAGGAAGGGAGACTGTACTGTCCAAAAGAGTAGGCATCGAACCCGCATCTAGGTTGAAAAGGGGAAAATCAATAGCTAAGGAACGAGTCTCGTGTCTCTTGGTTGAAGAAGGGTAGAAAGGCATGACAACGCAATAGAGAATGACCAGGTTGATCGGTTTGTTGTCCTCACATAGGAAAAAGGTAGCTAAAGAGAACAAAAATGGGACGTAATCCACATATGCTGCCTGGATATTTGTTGCTCTGGGCAACCATACCTCCCTCACCACTCTATGCGTCCGTGGAGGTACATCGTACTGGTGCGCCCATTGTCCGAATGGGCCTAGCATGTCCCTTAAACCAAACACATCCATATTGTCACTTTTTTGCTGTTAGTATAACGCCAGCAGTCAAGTCAAGCAATGCTACTGCTAAAGTGATGCCACATTTAACTAATGCCGCACTCAGTCTAATGCCACCGATAATTTTTGTTTTGATGAAAAGGCAGGGCCACTGCTTTTCATTGCGTATAGAAGAAATAAACAGTTACAAAAACAAGATTAGAGAAGGAGGATTGCGGTTAGAGATACATCAGAAGTACATCAGTCTGGTTCTAGGGGGCGCTCTACAAGAGCCATTGCACGCTTACGCCCAGCATCAACCCAGTCCTTTGCTTTGACCTGAATCTTCAGAAACAGTTGTGTGGGGTGACAAGAAATATTTCTGAATGTTCTATCATTTCTTTCTTTCCAGAGGTTCAACCAAACCAGGGCCAAAATTGATCTCCAAGATTTCGCTCTTTCCTTTCCCATGGAAGCATTTGTTCGGTGCCACCAGCTAACTAGGGAATCGTCATGAACTGCCGCCATAGCCGGGCTCATGTTCAACTTGCAGAGTGTCAGGTGCCAAACTTCCTTCGCAAAAGAGCAAGAAGTAAGCAGGTGGGCAGCAGTTTCAGGCTCTTGTAGACATAGCAGACACAGCGGATTATGGGGCCACCCTCGCTTAGCAAGGTTATCCGCCGTTAGACATCGATCTTGAGCAGCCAGCCAGACGAAGAACTGACATTTGGGAGGGGCATCCGAGCTCCAGGCCAGCTTCGCATAAGGTGGCCTAATGTTGGCAGTAAGAGTGGCAGCGTACACCGAGCTGGAGGAAAACTGACCATCGTTTGTCCATCTCCAGGTTAGTGAATAATCTTGAGCCTGAGTGAGTTGGATCGGCTGCAACTCATTCCAAAGGTTCATGAATTGCGCGATGGCCTCTTGAGTTAACCACCGATAAATTTAAGCAATGCCATTTAATGTCACTGGATTATTTCAGGATTAGCTGTTGATTGTGGATGTATTAAAGATTTTTCAGCTAAGGCATTCTAATGCTGTTGCACCGCCGGTATTCCAACGATGAAACTTGTTACTACCTTCAGATTTTCGCACTCTTAATGCTTATAGATTACATACCTCACTTTCATGAGATAAGTTAATTTTTTTGTACGGTGTCACCAAAATGCCAAGGCGCTGATGTCATTTTATTTTGGTTAAACTGCACAAAAAATTATGAAGACAAGAGGAAAGGTGAAGAGTGGGCACCTCCTACTCCGGCTGTTCTCTTGATACGTTCGATCAAGTTTTTATGTTTGATCTATTATCAAGATTGGGATAGCAATTTTTAAGGTCCCTCCGAGTCCGAAATGATATTTACCTTGGAGGTACATGGTTTGCAATTTTTTTATACTGTCATTAGTTAATAATGCTAGTTACCTTCAGACTTTTGTATTTGGTTTAATGCTCATGCACAGCTAGTATACCAATGCTGAAACTTGTTACCTTTACATTTTGTATTGTTAATTCTTATAGAAATCTTCCAGTGCTAGAGTTTATTGAAATCTGTTCAGTAAAACCATTGTACTATACCCTGTAATAAAATAACTACTCTACTGTTGCACTAGCCACTGGATTAGTGTATATTTGTAGTATTCGAATGGTGTTGCATTAGCGTATGGACATCAATAAAGTGTGGCAAGCTTTCCCAGATATGTGCTCAAGAAAACTACTACCTGTTTTTCTAAATACTAGACGGTTGGGTACTTTAAATTGAACCGCGAAAACATCTTATATTAAGGAACAGAGGGTGTAGAGTTCACTCAAATTATCCTGGTAAAGCTAGTCACACCTTTGTTGTAATTAATGTTCATTATGTTATCGGAGGAGGTCTGTAAGTTTGTCTCTAATGCATGTCGACTACATACCTGACATCATGATGTAATGTTAAGTCATTTCCTTTTGTTACAGTGTCAAGGAATTGTCAAGGCGGTGATGGCATTTTATTTTAGTTGAACTGCACAAAATATGCTTAAAAGAAGAGGAAAGGTCAGGAATTGATCATTCTTTCAGAAAGAACTATATATGCCTTTCAGACATCAGCCGATGTTGCCTTATTTATTCCTTCAAACAGGTGGTTAGAAACAGTCTTGCTACCTTTTCCCATTAAGAAATTGGAATGCTTATATTTGTGAGTCTATGCTTCAACTAGTGCCACTTTTATAGTAATCACACTTTCAATATCTATGCAAACAGGGATGCTCGATTTTAGTGGAACTGCACAAAAAGTCCAACTGGTTCAACATTAGGAGCATGTTTTCTTCCAAGCCTTTATATCCAATTGGTGGCACTATGAGCTGTTCATTAAGAAGGTACATGGTTTGCTACTATCTTGCTACTCCTTTTGTACTGTCATAGATAGTAATACTAGTGGTTTGCATGTGAATTTATTGGCAGGGTGGACCTACATTGGAGGTGCAGGACAGGATTCAATGATTGGATGCTCAATTTCGGTTGTATCGATTTCACCTCTTCCATCACTGCGAACATGCATATCCTTGGTTTGATGAAGAATAGGTGTTATATTTCTGCTCTGAACAAGCAAATCAATTCAGTATGAAATTGTCCAGGGCAAAACATGAATGTATCAAATTGTCCAGTGCAAAACATGGCAGATGCTAAGCGGAAGAGACATGTTTAAACCGAAAATACAAGGTGGGGTATATGTTTACTAGCTGCTTGATATTTGTGCAGACAGAGATGTCTTCCCGTTGCTATTTGGCAAACACACAAAGTGACCGCAATTTTGGTTGAACTGCACAAGAGAATAGTATAGTCACTGCATGCAGTGCCATTTGAAAATAGACACGGAAAGATTGGATAGTCACTTCATGGACTGCAGAAAAGTAGTACTGTACTATTTATTGGCCAACACTAGGTGCTTCATTGCTTTGGTCTGATTATACAATGGGCATCAATTTGCCTAAGTTAAAGTTTGTATTCCGAAAATAGTCTCGCCGTGTGATTGAGAGAAGACCAAATCATATTGAAGTGGATGTTCCTCCATCATGTGTGGTTCATTCTCATGGTTCCAGCTGTTGGTGAAACCACTTACATTCGCAAGAGGAATTGTAGACTTCACAAACAAATTTGTCTTTCAGTCTGTACTGAATGTTGTCCAAGAGAAGCATCCTTGTTAGTAGGAAGAACATATGTTTTTTCTAGATCTTTGCTTTTGGAGCTACATATTTGTATATGATCTGTGAATCATTGAGATGCATTAACATGTTGATCTTATGTATGGGAATCGTACTAGTTGGTTTTAGTTGTGGCTGATCTTTGCTTTTGGAGCTACATATTTGTATATGGTCTGTGAATCATTGAGATGCATTAACAGTTCCTTATATCTGTTCGCTCAGTGTTTACAAGTTACTGATCGATCACAAGCTAGCCTACTAATGCGCTCCTGGCAGTTTTAGTTGCGACGCAAGATCCGAAGTGGCAGTTTTTTGAATAAGAATGCCTACCTCTGAAGAAACTGACAAGCTGCTCTGAAGAAAATGCCATGCGAATCTGAAGAAACTGCCAGCGAAAACGTTCGCAAATGCCTTATCTCCCAGCTAAAGTTCATCAACTAATGCCCTCGGCTGCAACTCGTTGCATGCTGCTCCGCGTACTGGCTGCGAGCGATTTTGAGTGCCTGCATGCAGCCGGCCATAATTAAGGCAGCTAACTGATGCGAAAAAGATGCGCTTTAATTGTTCCGGGCCTTTTAAATCCATGGAATCATTATTGACAAGGAGGGAGATGATTCGAGTGCACTCGTTTGACCGTCATGCCGGCATGCGACCCAGCATGGACGAGACGGGACGACACCATCAGAATTTCAGTTTCTCTAGTTTTCCATGGCAAGCTGGCACGCTAAGCCATGCCTGCTTAATTATGCATTGAATTCCGATGACCGTCGCTCTACCTTCCGCCTATAAGTATTGTTTCCCGGCCTTCTATGGTGGCACCGTGACCCAACTCGCCCTATCCTCATAAGCCCCCACCGGCCTGACGTCGCTCGCCACTTATCCTCGCTCTCGCCACATCCGCCATGCCCCAGCCCGTCCGTGATAAGCGAGGCCGGAGGCGGTCACCGCCGGAACTAGTGTTCGGTTTTTCACCGGAAGGCAGAGGAGGGAGGAGGCATTCTATCGGTCTTTAGATGGCAATGCGGAGATCGAGGACTTGTTGGAGCGCGACCGCCTGGCGGAGGAGCAGGAGTTGTTGGAGCGCGACCGCTTGGCGGAGGAGCAGCGTATCGCCGATTTGCGCCGTCAGCGGGACATGGAGCAGCAGCGCACCGACGCTCTGAGTCGTGAGCAGAACGCCCGCAACTGGGCCGACTACGTGGAGGCCGGCTCCCGGCAAATAACCCTGGAGGCTGTCGGGCACGCACGCGTTCGCGACGCCGATTTTTACTACCAGCTCGTCAAGTGGGTTTCCCGCTTAGAAGCCGAAGCTTCGGTGGACCACGCCGGCATGGAAAGGGCCAACGCGCGCGAGCAATGCGCCCTATCGCACCTCTGGCAAGTCCGAGGCGAGGCGGAGGACGCCGGTGCCGGTGTTTAGCGTGTACGGCAGATGGCGGCCGGCATCGTCTAGTTAGCTAAGAGTAAGTTAGTACTTGTACACTACTAGAGGATTAGTGGGAGTAGATAGTTAACTTGGCTATGATGGTTGTCAACGTGGAAGTTCAGTACTCTATATGTGGATCAGACCTGTTACTTTGCTTTGAATGTTGAACTTTCCGTTTGAATGTATGAAATGGGCTGTTATTTTTTTAAATGGGTTGTATTTGTCCTCCACGGGTTTAGAGGCTGACTTCTGGGCCTACCAAGTTGACGCGTACACAATCAGGAGATGATTGTACATGGAGAGGATGACAGCAGGGACCCGCCAAGGTCATGGCAGTACGCAAGCAAGTGCCTCCTTATTTCAAGACAATAAAAAATGGCTCCTACTAATGGATTTCTGACATCTGGGTCCCATGCCATTGTCAACATAGTCAATAAACGAGAGAATTGCACAACGAGCGGCTCACACCAGGGACCCAGCAGCTCGCCCAGTTATTTTTGTTTTGGGTTAATTTGATAAATGCCACTCCAAATTTGGTGTTTCTGAGAAATGCCACTGCAATTTCCAAACTTTGAAAAATGCCTTTTCATGCCATTTCCAGTGGCATTTTTCGAAGTCTGGAGTGGCGTTTTTCAAAGTTTGCAAATTGCAGTGGCGTTTTCCAAAGTTTGCAAAAATTGCAGTGGCATTTTTCAAAGTTTGGAAATTGCAGTGGCATTTTTATGAATCGCCATAATTGGAGTGGCATTTATCTAATTTGTTTTTGAGACGGAAGCCGGGTGTCAACTGGGCTGTGCGGGGCACTCTGGCCTGTCTTGACAGCCTTCTCTTTTATGTTTACCACAGACCAGCCCAGTAGTTTTTTTTCTATCTGAAAATGGCTAGCCCAGTTTTTTTGTGATTTGCCAAGTAAGTCGCTTTGTCAGGCTTGTTGGGCTGCAAATCTTTCAAGACGCGGAGAGCTTCATTCGGCTGGACGAGAAAATGGCCTATCAGTAATGAGAAATGGGATGTACATTTTTAAAACCCATCAAACCGGCAATTAGTTTCAAATTTCTTTTTTTCATTTTGAGATTTTAAATTGCATTAATTTTTATGCGTGGACAATTTGTTAGATTTTATATTGATATACATTTATTTTTTAAATCAGTTTGAATGTGACTCAAAATTTCGGGATTAAAAACAGTTCGGACCGCACCGAAATATGCAAAATTTCGTATAATTTTTTAACCGTGGCCACAATATGGGTTGTAATGCTAACAAAAATAATATGGGCTCCAAAAAAACCTTCAGAATTAGCAAATGGGTTGTAAATTATTAGAAATAATGGCAGATGGGCTGTATGCTGCTTTCCACAGATTTGAGGCTTTCATAAAAAAAAGGTTGACGCACAAGCAGTGACTGTTGGATGTCCATCCAACGGCCGTCGTGCTTCTTCAATCTCTGCTCTTCCTGCTCCAGCCGCTCAAACAAGCGCCGGCGGGACTGCCTGCTCCCTCCTCCCCACGGCCGGCTGTGCTGCCGCGCAGGCCTCACCGCCCCACCGTACTCCCATCGCTGGCCAAGCCATCCCTCTACTCACCCACACCTACTGTTATTCTCCGGCGATGGCAGACGAACCAGTAAACCCTCGTACAGTCGTACTCCCCTCCGCGTGGGAAACAACTGCCGAGTCTTCCCTATCTCCGTGTCGTTTCCTTCCTAGGCCTCGCCGTCGTCCACCGCCCTGGTGCTCTCGGCGCGGCCTGGTCAACATGGTCAACGACTGACATGCATCTGAAGTAGACTGTACGTGGAGAGGCTGACAGCTGGGTCCATGGCCGCACGCAAGGAAATGCCTCCTTATTACGCGCAAAATAATGGTTCCTCCACCTGACATCTGGGACCTACCGAAAGGGCCTCTGTATTTCACGAAAAAAACGTTACCGCCGCTGACAGCTCAGACCCACCAGCTATATCTTCGCACGCAAGGAAGTGTGTCCTTATTACGCACAAAAAATGAATACTCCCCTGCTAGCTGGGACCCACTATAGTGGCAGGCTGACTTGTGGGCCTACTAAGTTGACGGGGACGGAGGACTTTGTCAACTTAGTCAATATGCACGATTCTAGCTCCAGTGACCGTACGATGTCCATCCAACGGCCGTACGTAGTGCTTCTTCAACCTCTGGTCTTCTTGCTCCAGCCGCCCAAACCAGCGCCGGTCGTGCTTCATGCTCCTGCCTCCCGTGGCCGGCTGCGATGCTGTGGAGGCCTCACCGCCCCCTACTACTCCCACCGCTGGCCAGGCCATCCCTCTACTCACCCACACCCCCTGTTATTCTGCGGCGACGGCAGCCTCACACCGCAGCAAACCAGTGAACCCTCATACTCCTCTACGCGTGGGCATCCACTGCCGCGTCTTCCCGGGCTCCGCATCGTCCCCTTCCTAGGCCTCGCCGTCATCCACCGCCCTGGTGCTCTCGGCGCGGCGTGGTCAACGTGGTCAAGGAACGACTTCCATCAGAAGAGTACTGTACGTGGAGAGGCTGACAGCTGGGTCCACGACAGCCGCAAGGAAGTGCCTCCTTATTACGCGGAAAATAATTATTCCTCCACCTGACAACGGGGACCCACCTGACGGGCCACTGTATTTGGCGAAAAAACGTTTCCCCCTGACTGCTGGGACCCACCGGACGGGCCACCGTATTTCGTGAAAAAACGTTCCCCCCGCTGTCAGCTCGGACCCACCGGAAGTGCCGCTTTATTATGCACAAAAAAATGAATACTCCCCCTGCTAGTTGGGACCCACCTTGGTGGGTGGCTGACTTGTGGGCCTACTAAGTTGACGGGGACCGAGTGCTTTGTCAACTTAGTCAATATGAACGATTCTAGCTCCAGTGACCATACAATGTCCATCCAACAGCCGTAGTGCTTCTTCAACCTCTGGTCTTCTTGCTCCAGCCGCCCAAAGCAGCGCCGGTCGTGCCGCATGCTCCTGCCTCCCGTGGCCGGCTGTGCTGCCGCGGAGGCCTCACCGCCCCTACTATTCCCACCGCTGGCCAGGCCCTGCGGCGACGACAGCCTCACACCGCAGCCGAACCAGTGAACCCTCGTACTCCTCTCCACGCGGGCTTCCACTGCCGTGTCTTCCCCGGCTCCGCGTCGTCCCCTTCCTAGGCCTCGCCATCGTCCACCGCCCTGGTGCTCTCGGCGCGGCGTGGTCAACGTGGTCAAGGAACGACTTCCATCGGAAGAGTACTATACGTGGAGAGTCTGACAGCTGGGTCCACGGCCGCAGCAAGGAAGTGCATCCTTATTACGCGCAAAATAATTATTCCACCACCTGACAGCGGGGACCCACCGGACGGGCCACCGTATTTCGCGAAAAAACGTTTCCCCCTGACTGCTGGGACCCACCAGCTACATCTTCGCACGCAAGGAAGTGCGTCCGGGCAAAAAAAAAACGATTCGCCCCCCTGACTGCTGGGACCTGTTGGAAATATGCCCTAGAGGCAATAATAAAATGGTTATTATTATATTTCCTTGTTCATGATAATTGTCTATTGTTCATGCTATAATTGTGTTATCCGGAAATCGTAATACATGTGTGAATACATAGACCACAACATGTCCCTAGTGAGCCTCTAGTTGACTAGCTCGTTGATCAACAGATAGTCATGGTTTCCTGACTATGGACATTGGATGTCATTGATAACGGGATCACATCATTAGGAGAATGATGTGATCGACAAGACCCAATCCAAAGCATAGCACAAAAGATCGTGTAGTTCGTTTGCTAGAGCTTTTCCAAATGTCAAGTATCATTTCCTTAGACCATGAGATTGTGCAACTCCCGGATACCGTAGGAGTGCTTTGGGTGTGCCAACTGTCAAAACGTAACTGGGTGACTATAAAGTTGCACTACGGGTATCTCCGAAAGTATCTGTTGGGTTGGCACGAATCGAGACTGGGATTTGTCACTCCGTATGACGGAGAGGTATCTCTGGGCCCACTCGGTAATGCATCATCATAATGAGCTCAATGTGACCAAGTGTTTGGTCACGGGATCATGCATTACATTACGAGTAAAGTGACTTGCCGGTAACGAGATTGAACAAGGTATTGGGATACCGACGATCGAATCTCGGGCAAGTAACGTACCGATTGACAAAGGGAATTGGATATGGGATTGATTGAATCCTCGACACCGTGGTTCATCCGATGAGATCATCGTGGAACATGTGGGAGCCAACATGGGTATCCAGATCCCGCTGTTGGTTATTGACCGGAGAGTCATCTCGGTCATGTGTGCATCTCTCCCGAACCCGTAGGGTCTACACACTTAAGGTTCGGTGACGCTAGGGTTGTAGAGATATTAGTATGCGGAAATCCGAAAGTTGTTCGGAGTCCCGGATGAGATCCCGGACGTCACGAGGAGTTCCGGAATGGTCCGGAGGTGAAGAATTATATATAGGAAGTCAGGTTTCGGCCACCGGGAAAGTTTCGGGGGTCACCGGTATTGTACCGGGACCACCGGAAGGGTCCCGAGGGTCCACCGGGTGGGGCCACCTATCCCGGAGGGCCCCATGGGCTGAAGTGGGGAAGGGAACCAGCCCCTGGTGGGCTGGTGCACCCCCCTTGGGCCTCCCCTGCGCCTAGGGTTGGAAACCCTAGGGGTGGGGGGGGGGCGCCCCACTTGGCTTGGGGGGCAAGCCACCCCCTTGGCCGCCGCCCCCCCTTGGAGATCAGATCTCCTAGGGCCGGCGCCCCCCCAGGGGGCCTATATATAGGAGGGGGGAGGGAGGGCAGCCGTACCACTGCCCTTGGCGCCTCCCTCTCCCTCCCGTGACACATCTCCCTCCTCCCGTAGCGCTTGGCGAAGCCCTGTCGGAATCCCGCTACTTCCACCACCACGCCGTCGTGCTGCTGGATCTCCATCAACCTCTCCTTCCCCCTTGCTGGATCAAGAAGGAGGAGACGTCGCTGCTCCGTACGTGTGTTGAACGCGGAGGTGCCGTCCGTTCGGCGCTTGGTCATCGGTGATTTGGATCACGACGAGTACGACTCCATCAACCCCATTCACTTGAACGCTTCCGCTCGCGATCTACAAGGGTATGTAGATGCACTCCTCTCCCTCGTTGCTAGATGACTCCATAGATTGATCTTGGTGATGCGTAGAAAATTTTAATTGCTGCTACGATCACCAACAGTGGCATCATGAGCCAGGCCTATGCGTAGTTTCTATGCACGAGTAGAACACAAAGCAGTTGTGGGCGTAGATGTTGTCAATTTTCTTGCCACTACTAGTTTATCTTGTTTCGGCGGCATTGTGGGATGAAGTGGCCCGGACCGACCTTACACGTACGCTTACGTGAGACAGGTTCCACCGACTGACATGCACTAGTTGCATAAGGTGGCTAGCGGGTGTCTGTCTCTCCCACTTTAGTCGGAATGGATTCGATGAAAAGGGTCCTTATGAAGGCTAAATAGAAATTGGCATATGACGTTGTGGTTTTACGTAGGTAAGAAACGTTCTTGCTAGAAACCTATAGAAGCCACGTAAAAACATGCAACAACAATTAGAGGACATCTAACTTGTTTTGCAGCATATGCCTTGTGATGTGATATGGCCAAAAGGATGTGATGAATGAGATATATGTGATGTATGAGATTGATCATGTTCTTGTAACAGGAATCACGACTTGCATGTCGATGAGTATGACAACCGGCAGGAGCCATAGGAGTTGTCTTTATTTTTGTATGACATGCGAGTCATTGTATAACGCCATGTAAATTACTTTACTTTATTGCTAAACACGTTGGCCATAGAAGTAGAAGTAATCGTTGGCATGACAACTTCATGAAGACACAATGATGGAGATCATGGTGTCATGCCGGTGACGAACATGATCATGGCGCCCCGAAGATGGAGATCAAAAGGAGCAAAATGATATTGGCCATACCATGTCACTATTTGATTGCATGTGATGTTTATCATGTTTTACATCTTATTTGCTTAGAACGACGGTAGCTCAAATAAGATGATCCCTCGCAATAATTTCAAGAAAGTGTTCCCCCTAACTGTGCATCGTTGCGAAGGTTCGTTGTTTCGAAGCACCACGTGATGATCGGGTGTGATAGATTCTAACGTTCGAATACAACGGGTGTAAGCCAGATTTACACACGCAATACACTTAGGTTGACTTGACGAGCCTAGCATGTACAGACATGGCCTCGGAACACGGAAGACCGAAAGGTCGAGCATGAGTCGTATAGAAGATACGATCAACATGAAGATGTTCACCGATGTTGACTAGTCCGTCTCACGTGATGATCGGACACGGCCTAGTTGACTCGGATCATGTTTCACTTAGATGACTAGAGGGATGTCTATCTGAGTGGGAGTTCATTGAATAATTTGATTAGATGAACTTAATTGTCATGAACTTAGTCTAAAATCTTTACAATATGTCTTGTAGATCGAATGGCCCACGCTAATGTTGCCCTCAACTTCAACGCGTTCCTAGAGAAAACCAAGCTGAAAGATGATGGCAGCAACTATACGGACTGGGTCCGGAACCTGAGGATCATCCTCATAGCTGCCAAGAAAGATTATGTCCTAGAAGCACCGCTAGGTGATGCACCCATCCCAGAGAACCAAGACGTTATGAACGCTTGGCAGTCACGTGCTGATGATTACTCCCTCGTTCAGTGCGGCATGCTTTACAGCTTAGAACCGGGGCTCCAAAAGCGTTTTGAGCAACACGAAGCATATGAGATGTTCGAAGAGCTAAAAATGGTTTTCCAAGCTCATGCCCGGGTCGAGAGATATGAAGTCTCCGACAAGTTCTTCAGTTGTAAGATGGAGGAAAACAGTTCTGTCAGTGAGCACATACTCAAAATGTCTGGGTTACACAACCGCTTGACTCAGCTGGGAGTTAATCTCCCGGATGACGCGGTCATTGACAGAATCCTTCAGTCGCTTCCACCAAGCTACAAGAGCTTTGTGATGAACTTCAATATGCAGGGGATGGAAAAGACCATTCCTGAGGTATATTCAATGCTGAAATCAGCGGAGGTGGAGATCAGAAAGGAACATCAAGTGTTGATGGTGAATAAAACCACTAAGTTCAAGAAAGGCAAGGGTAAGAAGAACTTCAAGAAGGACGGCAAGGGAGTTGCCGCGCCCGGTAAGCCAGTTGCCGGGAAGAAGCCAAAGAATGGACCCAAGCCTGAGACTGAGTGCTTTTATTGCAAGGGAAGTGGTCACTGGAAGGGGAACTGCCCCAAATACTTAGCGGACAAGAAGGCCGGCAACACCAAAGGTATATGTGATATACATGTAATTGATGTGTACCTTACCAGTACTCGTAGTAGCTCCTGGGTATTTGATACCGGTGCGGTTGCTCATATTTGTAACTCAAAACAGGAGCTGCGGAATAAGCGGAGACTGGCGAAGGACGAGGTGACTATGCGCGTCGGGAATGGTTCCAAGGTCGATGTGATCGCCGTCGGCACGCTACCTCTACATTTACCTACGGGATTAGTTTTAAACCTCAATAATTGTTATTTAGTGCCAGCTTTGAGCATGAACATTGTATCTGGATCTCGTTTAATGCGAGATGGCTACTCATTTAAATCCGAGAATAATGGTTGTTCTATTTATATGAGAGATATGTTTTATGGTCATGCCCCGCTGGTCAATGGTTTATTCTTAATGAATCTCGAACGTGATGTTACACATATTCATAGTGTGAATACCAAAAGATGTAAAGTTGATAACGATAGTCCCACATACTTCTGGCACTGCCGCCTTGGTCACATTGGTGTCAAGCGCATGAAGAAGCTCCATGCTGATGGACTTTTAGAGTCTCTCGATTATGAATCATTTGACACATGCGAACCATGCCTCATGGGCAAAATGACCAAGACTCCGTTCTCTGGAACAATGGAGCGAGCAACCAACTTATTGGAAATCATACATACTGATGTGTGCGGTCCAATGAGTGTTGAGGCTCGCGGAGGCTATCGTTATGTTCTCGCTCTCACTGATGACTTGAGTAGATATGGGTATGTCTACCTAATGAAGCACAAGTCTGAGACCTTTGAAAAGTTCAAGGAATTTCAGAGTGAGGTTGAGAATCAACGTGACAGGAAAATAAATTTCTTACGATCAGATCGTGGAGGGGAATATTTGAGTCACGAATTTGGCACACACTTAAGGAAATGTGGAATAGTTTCACAACTCACGCCGCCTGGAACACCTCAGCGAAATGGTGTGTCCGAACGTCGTAATCGCACTCTATTGGATATGGTGCGATCTATGATGTCTCTTACCGATCTACCGCTCTCATTTTGGGGCTATGCTTTAGAGACTGTCGCATTCACTTTAAATAGGGCTCCGTCGAAATCCGTTGAGACGACACCGTATGAATTATGGTTTGGGAAGAAACCTAAGCTGTCGTTTCTAAAAGTTTGGGGATGCGATGCTTATGTCAAGAAACTTCAACCAGAAAAGCTCGAACCCAAGTCAGAAAAATGTGTCTTCATAGGATACCCTAAGGAAACCATTGGGTATACCTTCTACCTCAGATCCGAAGGCAAGATCTTTGTTGCCAAGAACGGGTCCTTTCTGGAGAAAGAGTTTCTCTCGAAAGAAGTGAGTGGGAGGAAAGTGGAACTTGATGAGGTGATAATCACCCCTTCCGAACCGGAAAGTAGCACAGCGCGGGAAGATGTTCCTGTGGTGCCTGCACCGACTGGGGAGGAAGTTAATGATGATGATCATGAAGCTTCAGATCAAGTTACTGCTGAACTTCGTAGGTCCACAAGGACACGTTCCGCACCAGAGTGGTACGGCAACCCTGTCATGGAAATCATGTTGTTAGACAACGGTGAAACTTCGAACTATGAAGAAGCGATGGCGGGCTCGGATTCCAACAAATGGCTTGAAGCCATGTAATCCGAGATAGGATCCATGTATGAAAACGAAGTATGGACTTTGACTGACTTGCCCGATGATCGGCGAGCCATAGAAAATAAATGGATCTTTAAGAAGAAGACAGACGCGGATGGTAATGTGACCATCTATAAGGCTCGACTTGTCGCTAAGGGTTATCGACAAGTTCAAGGGGTTGACTACGATGAGACTTTCTCACCCGTAGCGAAGCTGAAGTCCGCCCGAATCATGTTAGCGATTGCCGCATTCTATGATTATTAGATATGGCAAATGGACGTCAAAACGGCATTCCTTAACGGCTTTCTTAAGGAAGAATTGTATATGATGCAGCCGGAAGGTTTTGTCGATCCTAAGAATGCTAACAAGGTATGCAAGCTTCAGCGCTCCATCTATGGGCTGGTGCAAGCATCTCGGAGTTGGAACATTCGATTTGATGAGATGATCAAAGCGTTTGGGTTTACACAGACTTATGGAGAAGCCTGTGTTTACAAGAAAGTGAGTGGGAGCTCTGTAGCATTTCTCATATTATATGTGGATGACATACTATTGATGGGAAATGATATAGAATTCTTGGAAAGTATAAAGGTCTATTTGAATAAGTGTTTTTCAATGAAGGACCTTGGAGAAGCTGCTTATATATTAGGCATCAAGATCTATAGATATAGATCAAGACGCCTCATTGGTCTTTCACAGAGTACGTACCTTGACAAGATATTGAAGAAGTTCAATATGGATCAGTCCAAGAAGGGGTTCTTGCCTGTATTGCAAGGTGTGCAATTGAGCACGGCTCAATGCCCGACCACGGCAGAAGATAGAGAAAAGATGAGTGTCATCCCCTATGCCTCAGCCATAGGGTCTATTATGTATGCCATGTTGTGTACCAGACCTGATGTAAACCTTGCCGTAAGTTTGGTAGGAAGGTACCAAAGTAATCCCGGCATGGAACACTAGACAGCGGTCAAGAATATCCTGAAGTACCTGAAAAGGACTAAGGATATGTTTCTCGTATATGGAGGTGACGAAGAGCTCGTCGTAAAGGGTTACGTCGATGCTAGCTTTGACACAGATTTGGATGACTCTAAGTCACAAACCGGATACGTGTATATTTTGAATGGTGGGGCAGTAAGCTGGTGCAGTTGCAAGCAAAGCGTTGTGGCGGGATCTACATGTGAAGCGGAATACATGGCGGCCTCAGAGGCAGCACAAGAAGCAATCTGGGTGAAGGAGTTCATTACCGACCTAGGAGTTATTCCCAATGCGTCGGGCCCGATGACTCTCTTCTGTGACAACACTGGAGCTATTGCCCTTGCCAAGGAGCCCAGGTTTCACAGGAAGACCAGGCATATCAAGCATCGCTTCAACTCCATTCGTGAAAGTGTTCAAAATGGAGACATAGATATTTGTAAAGTACATACGGACCTGAATGTAGCAGATCCGTTGACTAAACCTCTCCCTAGAGCAAAACATGATCAACACCAGAACTCTATGGGTGTTCGATTCATCACAATGTAACTAGATTATTGACTCTAGTGCAAGTGGGAGACTGTTGGAAATATGCCCTAGAGGCAATAATAAAATGGTTATTATTATATTTCCTTGTTCATGATAATTGTCTATTGTTCATGCTATAATTGTGTTATCCGGAAATCGTAATACATGTGTGAATACATAGACCACAACATGTCCCTAGTGAGCCTCTAGTTGACTAGCTCGTTGATCAACAGATAGTCATGGTTTCCTGACTATGGACACTGGATGTCATTGATAACGGGATCACATCATTAGGAGAATGATGTGATGGACAAGACCCAATCCTAAGCATAGCACAAAAGATCGTGTAGTTCGTTTGCTAGAGCTTTTCCAAATGTCAAGTATCATTTCCTTAGACCATGAGATTGTGCAACTCCCGGATACCATAGGAGTGCTTTGGGTGTGCCAAACGTCACAACGTAACTGGGTGACTATAAAGGTGCACTACGGGTATCTCCGAAAGTATCTGTTGGGTTGGCACGAATCGAGACTGGGATTTGTCACTCCGTATGACGGAGAGGTATCTCTGGGCCCACTCGGTAATGCATCACCATAATGAGCTCAATGTGACCAAGTGTTTGGTCACGGGATCATGCATTACGGTACGAGTAAAGTGACTTGTCGGTAACGAGATTGAACAAGGTATTGGGATACCGACAATCGAATCTCGGGCAAGTAACGTACCGATTGACAAAGGGAATTGGATACGGGATTGATTGAATCCTCGACACCGTGGTTCATCCGATGAGATCATCGTGGAACATGTGGGAGCTAACATGGGTATCCAGATCCCGCTGTTGGTTATTGACCGGAGAGTCGTCTCGGTCATGTCTGCATGTCTCCCGAACCCGTAGGGTCTACACACTTAAGGTTCGGTGACGCTAGGGTTGTAGAGATATTAGTATGCGGAAATCCGAAAGTTGTTCGGAGTCCCGGATGAGATCCCGGACGTCACGAGGAGTTCCGGAATGGTCCGGAGGTGAAGAATTATATATAGGAAGTCAGGTTTCGGCCACCGGGAAAGTTTCGGGGGTCACCGGTATTGTACCGGGACCACAAGAAGGGTCCCGGGGGTCCACCGGGTGGGGCCACCTATCCCGGAGGGCCCCATGGGCTGAAGTGGGGAAGGGAACCAGCCCCTGGTGGGCTGGTGCGCCCCCCTTGGGCCTCCCCTGCGCCTAGGGTTGGAAACCCTAGGGGTGGGGGGGTGCCCCACTTGGCTTGGGGGGCAAGCCACCCCCTTGGCCGCCGCCCCCCTTGGAGATCAGATCTCCTAGGGCCGGCGCCCCCCCAGGGGGCCTATATATAGGAGGGGGGAGGGAGGGCAGCCGTACCACAGCCCCTGGCGCCTCCCTCTCCCTCCCGTGACACATCTCCCTCCTCCCGTAGCGCTTGGCGAAGCCATGTCGGAATCCCGCTACTTCCACCACCACGCCGTCGTGCTGCTGGATCTCCATCAACCTCTCCTTCCCCCTTGCTGGATCAAGAAGGAGGAGACGTCGCTGCTCCATACGTGTGTTAAACGCGGAGGTGCCGTCCGTTCGGCGCTTGGTCATCGGTGATTTGGATCACGACGAGTACGACTCCATCAACCCCGTTCACTTGAACGCTTCCGCTCGCGATCTACAAGGGTATGTAGATGCACTCCTCTCCCTCGTTGCTAGATGACTCCATAGATTGATCTTGGTGATGCGTAGAAAATTTTAAATTGCTGCTACGATCACCAACAGGACCCACCAGCTACATCTACGCACGCAAGGAAGTGCCTGACAGTCGGGACCCACCTGGTCGAAGCGTACGTAGCGTTGTCATTCTGGTCGCGAACGTGTACGTACATACTGGTCAATGTAGAGGCGCGCACGTGTCGTAGTAGAGGCGCACACGTAGCATGTACACGTACGTACATACGGGCGGGGTCTCGAACGCCTCGCGCGTACGTACGGCCAGGGCTCATGTACATGGCTGGGTCGGAACGGAGAAACAACGTCGTCGTCGTGTTCATGGGGAGCCAACCGGCTGGGTCGGAACGGAATGCGTCGTCGTGTTCATCGGGAGGGCTTGGACGGAACAGCCGATGGGAACGAGGTCTGGCATACCGCAGAACAAAGGAAACGGCCTTGTGTTCGACCGGCCACGTTCGAAACGGGATCCTGTTCATCGGGAGGGGTCTGGTGTACCACAAAACGGAGGAAACAGACCTCCTACAGTCGAAACGGGGGTCCTGTTGATCAGGAGGGGTGTGGCGTACCGCAAAACGGAGGAAACAGACTTGTGTTGGAGCGCTACGGTCGAAACGGGGGTCCTGTTCATCGGGAGGGGTGTGGCGTACCGCAAAATGGGACTCCACGGGATATTGTTCATCTCCACCGTCGACCCCCTCCAGCCTCCATGGGCTACTGTTCATCCACCGTCGACCTCCTCCAGCCTCCACCTGCCACTGTTCATCCAGCCTCCACCGCGCACTACTCCATCGGATACTGTTCAACCAGCCCTCTCCACAGGCTCCTGTTCAACCACCCCTCCACGGGCTACTGTTCATCCAGCCCTCCACCGTCTACTGTTCATCCTGCCCTCCACGGGGTGGTCCTGTTCATCCAGCCCTCGACGGGGTCCTGTTCATCCAGCCCCAACCGGCTCGATCGATCGGGGTCCTGTTCATCCAGAGGCAACACCACGAGGTCCTGTTCATCCACCCCCACCGGGAACTGTTCATCCAAACCCCCCAGCAACGCTCACTGTTCATCCAGAGGCAACACCACAGGGTCCTGTTCATCCACCCCCACCGGGAACTGTTCATCCAAACCCCCCAGCAATGCTCACTGTTCATCCAGAGGCAGCATCGATCGGCTTCAGTTAGCAGTAGTAGCGAAGGAATCGCTCGATCGGGTTCAGTTAACAGCCATCGATCGATCGCTCGGGTTCAGTAACACGTAGCCTGCAGTACAATCGCTCGGGTTCAGTTAGAGCCCAACGCCTCGCTCGGGTTCAGTTAGAGCCCAACGCCTCGCACCCACGCGTGTGCGTGTATGAGAGAAACGCGCATCGCTCGGCCCCGACCACCCACCGTAACAGGGAACACCCCGATATTTTCCTCTCCCTCGCTTCTACCACGGTTTTTTCCGTCATGGACGGCCCAAAGAATGTCATGCAGCTGCATCTCCGGCCCGCCCAGGATGAAAAGCCCATTTTCTGTCGTGATTTTTTGTCATAGAAGTAGGGCCCCACCACATCTATGATTATACCGGGTTTTGTCACAATTATCGTCATAGAAGTGTCATAAGTACGACAGAAAAAAAATTTCGTTCGGCCCAAAATGTCACGGATGTGTCTTTTTTTTAGTGATGGTGGAGGGGTGAATGGAATTGTCCACCACGGGCTATAGATTCATACCCTCTCCTAGCCCACCATATGCACCCATGGACTAAATAATACTCCTAGCCCATATAGCCATATAATATAAGCCCGCCCCATGGGAATTTCTCACTTTACTCTCACTTGAATAAACTCAGGGGGGTGCATTAGAGCTCCAAGACGGATTGGGGAGCTCTGGGTTTAGTCTAAGGATACGTGTTCGACTCGGACCAATGTTGAGGGAAGGAACTTGGATATGGTACCAAAGAGGCGCGTTCGACTCAAGCATGCGCCCAAACCTCTCTCAGTGCCTTCCTAACATAGGACTAGGCCACACTTCAACGAGACGACTTAACCTATTAAAAAGTGTTAATTTTGTTCATGTACAACAACCTTGGTCATTAGGCCATGGTGCACACCCCACTAATCTCTTTCCTAATCAAGTTAGTAATGACACCGCCTAATCAGATATTACTTTCACCGCAACAAATATATACGACCAAATCCTCAAGCTCCACCATTGATGCCACTTCCAAGCTCCCATGCCTCACTCTATAACCAACCAAAGTTTAATTTCTTGAGACGAAAAGAGGGAGGAACCTTTGATCTTTGATACCACCAAGAAAATCTTGACC